>NC_039289.1:5561103-5573603 GCF_003368295.1 Carassius auratus
GGAGGACGAATCTCCTGGAAGGGTGCTGGGGGTAAGATGGCCCCCGTCTGTCTGGCTATGAAGTTCAGGATGTCTTCTTTGAGAATGCGGCTGTCTTTTCCAGTGCCGACGACTTCGCTTAATTTAATCTGCGAGGCAAAGATTTTTATGCAGATGGACCTTTTTTCTGAAATTTCGTTATGGAGAAACAGCCACAAAAATCCCCAGTAGATCTAATATGCTGCACACTTCACCCTCACCTCTACTTGTGGCCATAGCAACACCACTATATCTCCAACTACGTGATGCTGACAGGCTAGCTATTTATCTAACACTCTCCAAAGAGGATGTAATGACTGTCTATATAGATACAAGCTACATCTCATGACCCTGATTTAAAGGGCTTCTGCACTGGCTTAGCAACTTCCAGTGCTGTGGAAGAGTTATGACCCCGATGACAATAGCTAAAGACCACCTCCCACTGATGCTGACGCCATGCTCTACTTTAAATCACCTTAACGTTTCGGGTGAAATTGAATTTTCAGTGGGAAAATAATGTAGGAAGGGCTTGATTGAATGGCCTCAGTATCTGATTTATTTACTTTATATAATTTTTTTAATTTTCACAATATAGTGTTTATCTAAGTTTCTGAGAAACAGAATAATTTAATAAATAAATGTATTATATACATATATGTTACATTAAATATCCTGTTCAAATGTATGAGATTATGAAGAAAAACTTTAAAGCTGAGGTCTGTGCAATATTATATATATATATATATATATATATATATATATATATATATATATATATATATATATATATATATATATATATATATATATACACTAATAAATAAATAAAATTAACTTTAAAACTGGTTTTAGTACAAGATATATTTTTATATAATACATATATTTATTTTATAATGAAATGTATTGCTAAGTTAAAAAGAGAATTCAATGCAAAGGAATTGTTTTTATATAATTTAATATTATTTATATAATGTGATGTATATATAATTTAAAAATAAAAATATAAAAAAACGTTTTTGCTTACTTAAAATGAAGCTGAACTGACAAAATATAAATATTATATGAGAAACTGAAATGTAAAAGCCTAAAAATAGCTACGTTGACTTGACAGAATAAGCAGAAAGTACTAAAATGACTAAAACTAAAAAATTAAAAAAATCGAAATGAAAATATCTTTAAAGGCAAAAACGAATATAAATTACAACAACACATTACAAAACAAAATGACAAAACCTTAACTAAAATGAAAATCCAGAAATATAAGAAATAAAGCTAATTCAAAATATTAGTAAATAAATACTACAATAAAATGTAAGTACTAAAATAACACTGAATACGTTTCATAGGTAAATTATATACTTAATGATAACTACAAATTATATATTTAAGTTATATATTTATAGTATACATAATATATACATTAAACCTATATATATATATATAAAATCAAAAACACACTCACACACACGTATGCATACACACACACACACACACACAAACACACAAACACACACAATTATCTTTTTAACTTTACAGATATCAAACAAGACAAAGACAAATCCAAGACGTACATTGTTCTCCATGGCTAAGCGTCTGACAGCGGGGGTGGCCTGAGTCTTGTGACCTTTGATCTCCTGGTGCGTGTGCTCCTCTTGAGACACGGCGGGCGTCTCCACCACATCCTCCTGAGGACCCTCCACTGCAAGAGCCAGGGAAACACTGAATGACTCCATACTAAAGGTCAAGTCCTTATACTAAAACTACTCTCAATACTTACCTTGACCTGCCTCCGTTTCAATGTCAACGAGGGGTTTGCCTACAAGTGCAATGGAATCAACATCATAGTAGAGTTTCCGGATGAATCCATCATAACGGCTGGTGATGGTGACAGATGCTTTGTCACTCTGGACTTCACAGATGCTGTCGAACTGAGACACTTTGTCGCCTTCTTTCACATACCTGACGATGACAAACAGATAATGATGATGACCTCTGCTGGTAGAGATTTGTAGGTGTCAAAAAAAAAGACATCAAACTCACCATTCTTTAACGGTCACCTCCATAATGCCCTCTCCAATATCTGAGAGCTTGAACTGCATAATAGGTCTAGCTGCAGCTGCAATAAGCGACAAAGTGATTATAAATACATTCTTCTAATTACGAACACGGAGATGTTCATAACAAATGTTAAAACTCACCATAGCTTGTGCGAAAGAACCGATGCTGTTGTCCAGAGATGAGGGAATGGGAGTGGGGTCGGGATACAAAGCAAGCTGTCTGGAGTGTTGAGCAGCAGTGTCTGTGCAGGCGAGCGGAGACCTAAAAAACACATGAAACACAACAAAAACATGAGTCAGTCTTTCAGTGTGTGCAGCATTTAAACTCAACGGCACTGCATATCCTCTAAACTACAGCAATGAAAAGAATCACTGACGATGATCAGATTAATGTCTTGAAAAAGGCTGTTTATAACTAGTTACAATAGGAAAGAAGAATTTATTTCACATAATAACAAATCACAAATATATGCAAATTTATAGATAGATAGAAAGACATAAAATGTTATGTAAACAAAATGTTTATAAATTATATGGACTATAGGAAACTAAATTGTTATACATTTGAAGCTACAAATAAATACTTTTTACATTTTACATATTTTATAAATATCAATACATACCATATATTAACTAATTATTAATACGATGTAGACATTTACACTAGCCTCTTAGTATTTGGACTAGACAATCAGACTGCTCGCATACTTTTTAATGCCTGAGTTTTAACAGTTTACTTGGTGTTTATATATTGGTAACTATCCACACACATCATGCAGGTTCAGTGCTTCTTCAAGTGTTCATAGCTGCAGGCTGCTAGTTCCTGAAGTCCTTCCGTTTTAAGGTCACTTACAAACGCTGAATTGCAACAAAACGGACTCTAAATGTCACTTGTGAACTTCGTAAGTCGTTGCAGTTGTAAGATGCATGCAAAATAAAAGGCGAAAACATACCAGGCGTCTCATAAACGCGAACGGAGCCCGCACAGTGACGACGGTCGCCATCTTTCCCGAGCGATTTAGTCTAACCGGAAATGACGTAGCACTTACGCCCCGCTCCACTGACCAATCCGAGAGCTTTTTTGGCCAAGGGTAAATATTTCGAGAATATTTTAATAACAGAATATTTATAATAAAAGTGAAAACTTTGAATAGAACAAACAGATAGAATAAATTATATAATAAGCAGTTCAATAAATTATTCAACATTAAAGACATGTATAAATGGTAACTATAAATACAAATTATGCAATGTTATATTATTAAAAAACACACATTTTATTATTTAAATACATAAATTCTTAACTAAAACAATAACAAATAAATAACTAAAGATAGGATGGAAGAAAAAATAAAGAAAAAATGAAATAGGTAAATACGAAAGTAATAAATATATGTTTTAATTGCTGTCTTGGCAAGGTTGAACTGAAGAGGAAGGTCCGTCATCCAGCGAGAAATGATTGTTAGACAAGCTGAGATGTGAGCAGCTATCATCGGCCCATGTTTCTGAATGACAGAACCTATGATGCCATGTAGACAGAGAAAAGAAGTGGTCGAAGAACTGAGCCCTGAGGCACCCCAGTAGCTAGATGTAGCACCTCACATATCCAAGATATCTCGAAGGACCTATCTGTAAGACTGAAACCACTGGAGTGCGGTTCCTGAGATGCCCTTTGTCAGTAGGGTTGACAGGAGGATCTGGTGGTTAACCATGTCAAAAATAGCAGACAGATCCAGCAAGATAAGTATTGAAGACTTAGAATCCTCTCTTGCCAGTCTTATGGCTTCAGCAACTGAGAGCAAGGCAGTCTGGTTGAATGTCCACTTCTGAAGCCAGACTGGTTGCTGTCAAGGAGGTTGTTTTGTGTGAGAAAGGTAGAGACTTGATTGAACACAGCTCATTTAAGTGTTTTTGCAATAAAAGGAAGAAGGTTATGTAGTTTTCTAAAAGACATGGGTTAAGGTTGGGTTTCTTAAGTAGAGGGGTTATACGAAATTGTCTAAATGTTGGCGAGAAAACACCAGTGTGAAGAGATGTGTTGATGCGGATGAGTGCAGGTACAACTGCAGGAGAAATGGCTTGAAGGAGATGAAATGGAATAGGATCAAGCAGACAGGATGATTAGAAAGGATGAGTTTGGAGACTTCTGCCTCCATCATGTGAATGAGTGGTTGTTTACTGGTAAAATATGCTAGACAGATTGCGGGAGGAAAAATTGTGCACTGATGGGTTTTAATTTTATTAATGAAGAATGTGGCAAAGTCGTCAGCTGTTAGAGTTGATGGAGGAACATGTGAGAGTTGTCAATTTAGTTATGATAGTATGTCCTTTTAGCAGTGGAGACATTAGCAGAGAAGGAAGAGAAGAGTGATATATATAAAGGTCATGCTATGACACCCCTAAAATTTATTTAAAAAATATATAATAAAAATAAGTAGCTTTTAGTTTTTTTCAGAAACATTTTGATGACAAAGTTTTATTATATGCTTATCAGTTCTCGGTTCTTTACGAATCGGACATGTTCCAAAACGAGTCAGTTAGTTCACTCGAAAACCGCGCAGTCAGATTTAAATGAACCGAGCGGTTTACTGAACCGGTTCAAACAATTCACTGAAAAGATCCGATTCAATAGAACGATTAGCCAACGAATCCGACATGGCTTCGCTGCGCATGCCCAGAACCCGTCCACCATACCAGTGTGACTGGCAAGACTAGTTGCCAGCCCAGAGTGTGAATGATCGCATTGCCAGGAAATTCGCTGAGTTGTTATATGTAGGCGAGTCAAATCAATCTTTTATTTATTTCAACCGGCCCAGCTGCGTTTTAAGTTAATTTCTTCTTTCAGTTCCGACGAGCAGTTTCCCTAGCGCCAGAGCTTTTGTTGAGAAGTTCGCGTTTATCGCGGCATTGTTTGTGGCCATACGCCGGTAATATTAACTTTCGTACAGTGTGAAAGTCTCGCTCAGGTTCTTTATTCCCACTCTGCGGTACATCGTAACGATTTCTCGAATTTTCGCGAAAATGGCCGCAACAACGTTCGAAATGGACGGAAGTGTAATGGAAGGGGTGAGTGTTCTATTTCGAACCTTTTTTTGTTTTGTTTGTTTAATATCACCGATTAAAGTTTGAATGTTGAACATGTTAGAATGGCATCGACGGAATTGAATTTAGTAGTCTTCGGTAATTCTATAAAAAACAAATTTTGGATGTTTGTCTTTAAAGGGAGGACAGATTTTAAGGCTGTCTGCGGCGCTGAGTTGCATCCAAGGGGCGTCAATCAAAATAAATAAAATCCGAGCCGGTAGAAGCACACCGGGTTTGAGGTAATGGAAATTTTGTTTCAGACACATTATGTATTAATCTCTGTGGCTTCATATACATTTAAAAATTTAATTTTTATATATATGTGGAACATCCTCCATTTGCTCCCCCCTTTCCTATTCTACAGTGAATCATGAAACAAAGCAAAGTTGGTTGTTGGAGTCTAGTTAACGTTACTCAATTTACACTTCACTTGTGGATTCAAGCGTATAGATATACGATTATATATAAAGTAAAGTCGTTTTGAACAGTTGTTTATCCCACAGAAACGCTATTAAATACTTTTACCATGAATTTTTAATGGGCCCCTTTGTTAGTTGGCACTGAAGCACATGACTACTTTCCATGTTATCTTCACTTTTATCTCTTTAAATTGTCTGGATTTTTATCGAAACTCTCTAGTCTCCCATATTTGTCTTTGTTGCATACATTAGTGTTTTTTTTATTTTTACAAGTATACAAATGGAGTTTATATAAAAGTGACTAAAACTCAATCTAGTCTAATACCTCTGTCGATAAATGGAGAAAATTGGATTATAAATGAGCTGTATTTTGAGGTGCGTGTGCTTAGTTTTCTCATCAATTGTTATCTCGACCCCCCCCCCCCTCCTTCGGTTCAACGTCACTAGGCCTCAGCATCTGTCAGGTCTCGAGCTGGTGAGGGACATGTGCAACGGCAATCTGGAAGGAGCCACAGTGGGATCCTCAGAAATTACGCTCACTCCTGGGAAAATCAAGGGTGGGAACCACGTCGCCGATACACGGACTGCTGGGTGAGTACCGTTTTCAGTCAATTACGCTGCGTCATTTCTGCTAAACTGTAAAATTATGGCAGTTTTGGACACCGTGATGAAGCATCTTTGGCCCCTAAGTGTACTTTTGTTGTCTGTGGTGTAGAAGCGTGGGACTGCTGATGCAGATCTCACTGCCGTGTGCCCTGTTCGCTCAGGGTCCGTCAGAGCTGTGCCTGAAGGGAGGAACCAATGCTGAGATGGCACCTCAGATCGACTACACATTGAAGGTATGTGTAGACGTATGTTTGCACACTGGGCAGGACCAGATTGGGTCATCACTTTCTAATTCTGCCGTTCAAATCCTTTTTAGGTCTTCAAACCGATAATGGAGAGATTCGGAGTTCAGTTTGACTGTGATTTAAAAATGAGGTATTGAGGCACGAGGTATTGGTGCAGATATGATTGTGGTCGTTAAAAAGTAAAACCTAAAATAGTTTTAAAATCTTTTTTTTTGGCAAAAACAGGGGATACTATCCTAAAGGAGGTGGTGAGGTGGTGCTCAAGGTGAACCCTGTGAAGGAGCTGAGTCCCATCAATATGACTGAAAGAGGAAACATCACCAAGATCTACGGCAGGGCCTTCGTGGCTGGAGTGCTGCCCTTTAAGGTATAAGATTGTTGACTTTTTTGTTTGTTTGTTTAGCTTAACTACACAATTTTTGGATGCTAATTGGCCATGAAAAAAATTATTCTTCCACAACATTTAAAAAAAAAATCGCTTTAGTTTGTATACTTGAAACAACAAGAATTTGCCACGTAATTTGTTTATTATTCATTAGTAGTGCAACATTCGTAAACCACAACCTTTAATTTTTTTTACATTTATTTTTTTATTAATTTTAACTTTGCTACATAATTTACGTTTTTATTTTTAAAACTAGCCTTGATAAAAAGAGCTCAAATTATTTTTTTACTTTTTTTTTTGCTTCACTACATTCTTTTTTCTTCTCATGAATAGTGTTGGACAGTAACCTCCTTCACCACAAGTTTTGTTTTTAACTTTGTATTAATATTTTATTCTCTTTTTACATTTATTTTATTATTATTTTATTTTAATAATAAAAAAAAAAAGAAAAGTAATGCTTCTTAACCAAAATGTTTTTTTTTTGTTTTTTGTGTGACTTTTTGCATAATTTTTGGTGGGGGGAAAAATCTCCTAAACCATTTACTTTATAAAAAAAAAATTACTTTATGAAATAGTTTTCTTGTATTTTTCCGTAACTATCCTTGGGGAAAAAAGCTCTAAAATCACAAAATGCTTCTTTTTTTTTTGGACTTCGCTAAATAATTGTGCTTTAGTTTTACTTCTCTACATAATTAACATTTTTTACTTTTGACATAAGTTTAGGTTTTTGTAAGTAGCCTTTAATACTCTTAAATCACAACATGTGATGTTTTGGTAATTCACTGCATAATTTACTAACCTTGGGGATAAAAGCTATCAACCAAAATATTTTACATTTTTATTTACTTAGTGAGATAATTTACGTTTCTTTCAACACTATCTAGCATTAAGTCCTTAAGTAGCCTTGAGAAAACTGTGTAAAGCACAACATGCTTTGTTTATTATGTTTTAATCAGCATTGTTTGGAGAAAGTGGCATTATTGTTTATAAAACACTCCATTTATTTTGCAACCACACTTTTCTTCTCTATAAACTTCAGTCGAATTGTTCTTGATGTTTAGTTGGCGAAGGACATGTCCACGGCAGCGGTCCGCACTATCAGGAAAGAAATTAAGGATCTGTACATCAACATTCAGTCTCTGCAAGAGAAGGAAAAGGCCTGTGGCAGCGGCAATGGGATCATGTGAGTACAGCCGATCTCAAACCATCTGCCACGCACAATACCATTTTGATTAACGTCTGTATATTTCATGTCTCCCGGCAGAATAATTGCAGAATCATCCACCGGCTGCATATTTGCAGGTTCATCTCTTGGCAAAAAAGGTAAGACTTGTCTAGTTGCCCAGTCCTGAAGAATTAATTCAGTGTCATAGTATTGGCTCTAGAGGGCGATACGTCACAATGAAAAGCCTGTCCATTTCTGCTTTGACTTTAAATGTGGACGAGACAATATATAATAGATTCCCATTACTATGATGATTCATTCTTAAAGTGAATATGAATGTAAATTTTTACCGTGCTTTTCTTCTTTCTGTTTTGTCGTCAGGTGTATATGCTGACAAAGTTGGCATCGAGGCTGCAGAAATGTTGCTAAGAAACATCAGGCACAATGGTTGCGTGGATGAGTTCCTGCAAGACCAGGTCAGGCACACAATATGTGTTTGTCTGGAGAGTAATTATACATTTTGTTTGAAAAAAAAAAATCGTTAACCACAGGAAAGTTTTATTACTATTTCTTCTCTACATAATTTACTTTCTTTACATGAGTTAAAAATATTCCACTTGAGCATGAGTTTTTTTAGGCGACTTTAGGCTTTTTTTTTTTTTTTTTACGTGAATGCCTTGCATACAATTTTTTGTTTCAGTGCAACATAAGAAATATGTGTTTGTCTGGAAAGTAATTATATGTTGCGTTTTACAGCTTATTATTTTCATGGCCTTGGCAAACGGCACATCCAGAATGCGAACAGGCCCGATCACTCTCCACACACAAACGGCAATCCACGTGGCCGAGCAGCTCACGAATGTAAGTTCAGATCTGGATCGACCTTACAGGCATTAAAACAACGTTTGTTTAAAAACTAGCGGACGTTAACTCGTTTTCTTTCTTTTACAGGCTAAATTTGTTATACGCAAGGCAGAGGATGAGCACGCAAACAACGATACCTACATTATCGAGTGCCAAAGAGTGGGTGCCGCCAATCTTAGCCTGTGAACGCATGGATCCGTCGTCCTCGGCTTGTCCCCAGCCGAGACGAGGAGGACTTGTTGCAGAGACACACTACTACTGTAACTGACCGGATGACGCAAAGATAACTTCATTATCTTTGTTCATTGCGATAAGCGATTCGTTTTTTGGCACTGACCACCAAGTCTGTCCACATTTGTCCCCTGCTGTGTCCCCTTCTTAAACTTTCGTTGTTACTCAGGGTATTGCCTTATACCGTAAAGAAACGGATACTTTGAACTCTTCACGCAATATTCGCAGAATCCTCACTGTTTTTGGGCAAATTTGCTTTCTGCACGCTAACACAAGCCTTAAAGTTTCATTAAATCCTTACTGTTAACAATAACATTAGCTTAACCAATTTGCATGGGCGTAGTAAAATAAATGTACGTCACTGGTAAATTAGTGCACTGTGTGTACGAGGAGAAAAAGAAAGTGCTTCAATGTAGCTTTTTTTTTTTTTTTTTTTTTTGTATGTATTATTTAAGTCGTATCTACGTTGTTTCCAAAATTTCATTGCCATCTTATTCTATTCTCATTGACATTCTTAGATCCTTTTTGACTCTTTAAAAGAATTATTCTTTATCATTATTTCTATTTGTTATTTATAAGATGGATTGTTTTTGTTTTGCGCAATTATTGCGTTTTGTGTCTACTTTGGGTGACTGTCTTCTTTTGTTATTTGCATTTAAAATTGTGGAGGAAAAAAAATACAATAAAATGAGTGATAGACATACAATATTTTACCTTGATTCTGTATTTCTTTTCCCATAATTGGATGATTTATCTATATTTAAAGGGATAGTTCACCTGAAATTGCCATTTACTCACCCTTAGGTTGTTCTAAACCTGTATGAGATTCTGTTGACAATTAAATAAATATAATTTGATGACTGTTAGGTAATATTATGTAAAAAAAATACTATGGAAGTCAATGGCTACCATCAACTGTTTGGTTATCCTCCACTTTCTTCAAAATACCTTATTTTGTGTTCATCAGAAGAAAGAAACTGCAGGTCTGGAATATCTTGAGGATGAGTAAATGATGACAATTTTCATTTGTGGGTGAACTGTCACTTTAATCTGTTTTGCTCCGTTAAAATTGCACCAAACCAGGCCTTTGTAATGTAATTCAGTCATTTAATTTATTTAGTCTTAGAGTCTCTTTTGGGCATTTAAAGCCGTTTTGTGTGTCTTACACGGCTTACGCCTTATAACAGGCTACTAAATGACTTACCTAAGTGAAAGCACTTGTCGGGCTCACAGTACAAATCTTCACATTTAGCTCACCCTAGAGACGGTCTACAAGTGTTAGCTGTTGCCGGTCCAACTGGACTGTCTTCCTTCTGCTCCTTTGTGCTCCAGCCGGCACAATTACTGCCGGCAGATGCCAGGACAATAGGGAGAGTAGAAGAGAATAGGGGAAGCCATGTGATGACACGTGAATATGCATGGAGCCCTTGGGTCTGGAAAGGGCACATCTACATTGTTAAAAGGAGAAGGCTGTCTGTGGGGGGCGGTGGGTGTGGCTTCTGAAGCATTCAGTGGGCCGTCAGTCTGATCATTGGCTGTCTGTTGCTGTGGGGAGTAATTAAACTCTGGCAAAGCCCAAAAGCTAATCTCTGCATATGGTCTGGATGATCAAACCAATGAATTTTAAAACTAGGAGTTTTAAATTATTATTTTTTTAAATGACAAAAATTACTATATAAGAAAATCATTGCTTATTGTCTGGATAATCAATTAAACAAACTAAATTTTAAAAACACATTTTTTTTTTTTTTTTTACAAAACTTTATTTATTATATTAACTTAGAAGAATGTTGCAATTTAGATTGTTGATAAATTGAATAGATGATCAGAATTTAAACAATTTATTATTATATATATATTTATATTTATATTTATATATATATATATATATATATATATATATATATATATATATATATATATATATATATATATATAAATAGTGTGACATTAATAATTACTGATTTTATTGACAAAAACCATCACCGTTTAAGAATAACTTTTCATATGGTATTTATATATTTTATATTATTTTCATGAATTATGGATTTTCTTAAATTGTTAATAATATTTTGTAATGTAAAATGTAATAAAAGAAGCTAGAGAAAAAATGTATATATATATATATATATATAGATAGATAGATAGATAGATAGATAGATAGATAGATAGATAGATGAGTGTATATATGTAGTTTTATATGTAGAGAGATACATATATTATTTAATTACACACATAATTATTAATAGATATTTAATTATCTGTAGTTTAAAATGTAATAGAATGTAATGTGTCTATATAGAGAAAGAGATATACATATAGAAAAAAATTATGCATTTGGTCTAGATTATCAGATAATGGGGTATATATATATATATATATATATATATATATATTATGTTTTATAGTTGGAATTTTGAGGTTTAATATTAAAGTTTTATTTGTTAAAAATAATTGTTCAAATGAATAAAAAAAAGTTATTTATAATGTTGATTGATTATTTAAAAATACAAGAAGTTACTCACCTAAATTATCCCTTGTAAATCCTTAGAAAGGTTGCAATGTAAAAAGGCTTCATTAGACTTAGCCCTGGCATATGAGTTTGTCCATAAATCATCATAACACTGTCGTCAGAGCTGACTGAACATAAAGAACATAAAGTTTATGATTTTGCTGTTTGGTGGCCAAGCATGACATCATAGATAACAACATTTCTATGTGACCTACACTGATATGCAGCATAAAGATTAATGCTAGACAAAATTGTTCAGTGGACTACCATTTTCATAATCTTTAAACTCTAACAGTGTTTTTAATAACTGTACGGACTTCGCCCCACATTAGATTAGATATGGTGACTGGATGGATAAACCAGCACACTGGATCTGCCAAAGCATGAAACTCCAGAGTGATAAATCTCTTTCAAATATTTTTTTCCCAACTAATATGGTGGAATTATTTCAATCTATGCACAAAATGTATGTATATACATATCTGTGTGTGTGTCGTATTATTGTCATTTTTACTAGTGTTGTGTTCTTTAAATTTTTATTTTTATGTTTCATTCTAATTATTTTTTTATATTGTTTAACTAAATGAAAATTAGAAATGTTGCCTGGCCAAATAACTGAAATACAATACACAAATACAACATTTTTATTTATATTTTATCATTTATTTCATTTATTATTTTATTTATAATTTAGATTTTATTTTAACAAAAAAAATGCTTTTAATTATGCATTTATTATAATATGTTTATTTATTTTATTTATTGTTTAGTTCTAATAAATTTAGAACATCATGTTAAACTAAATTAAATAAGAAATGTTGGTTTTAATCCATAATTTATATAATTTTGTTTCAGTTATTATTTATTTCAATAAAATATTTTTGATTACATATTTTTGTTCATATATATATAAT
>NC_039289.1:5576103-5600624 GCF_003368295.1 Carassius auratus
GATAGATAGATAGATAGATAGATAGATAGATAGAGCATAATAGCATATTAGTAAAGCCTTAATGGAGGGCAGTGTTGGTTGCAATAAAAAAGATAGATAGATAGATAGATAGATAGATAGATAGATAGATAGATAGATAGATAGATAGATAGATAGATAGACTGACGGACGAATGGACAGACGGAAAGAAAGTTTGTCCTGATATTCAGTATAATAATTTATTTTTTATATTCAACAATGTAGATAACAAAACATAGTATTATTCTATTTACATCTGTATCTGAATATACCAAAAGTCAAGAGAGGGCAGTGAGTAAAACAGGTTGAACTACGCAGGTTGATGTCTCTCTCGGAGTTAAACAACCTCTCGTCCTCCGATTGGTCGAGCGAGAGTCAACATCCTTCCGTGCCGCTGATTGGACATCTCGGCACCACGTGATGTCCCTTTAAGATCTTTATTGACTGTCCGCGAACATGGCAAGGGAAAGATTTCCACCTAATGACCAGGGCAGAATTGCCATGCAAATGATAGCGACTCGTATCTGCCCCGTTTAAAGCGAAAACGGATATATATAATACGACGAATGGCGTTTTGACGGCACACGCGCGAGAAAAACTGCCGATCATTCAAGCACTTTAACACGGGACGCGCGAGTCAGGATGCCGAAGTGACGCAGCTGGAGTTGTTTTAACAGCTTGAGAAGTTGCAGCTCATTTCCTTCACCTTTTACCCGTGGAAGAACACCACAAGATACGAGTGCCTTGTTTACACGTGTAATTGGGCTTTTCTGTTCTTGAGCTACCCGGAATATTTGCGACATCAGTTAAGAGAGAAGTTGCATCCGTGAGAGGAAACGGATTTGAAAGCAGCAGTAACGTTAAGGCTCTTTTCGAAATAGTTGCGCTCCGTCGATGACTCTCGACACCTCGAAACATTCCGCGATACTCACAATTTTATTTAAAATGGCTGATGATAATGATTTAATAGGTGCTTCGGAGCTTGTTAAAGGTGAGTTTAAGTTTCTTAGGCGCTTCAGTTTGGATAACTTTGATTCATTGTGTTACCTCAGACTTGAGATGTACTTGTTTCAGTCATCAGGTCCCTGCACCAACCGTTGATGTGTGATATTAAACATTTTCTCATCTTCTTAGCAAAACTGCAGCAAGTTTGTTTATTAAGTGTATTTTCTTATTGATAATTTTCGTGAAAACATTTTCTAGTGAGAAATTGAAATAAAAGCTGTGTTTTGAATTAGATATTTTGGCATCAACCCTGTTACCACGTCATCAACCCTGTTATCACGATGATCATCTTTTTTTAAAATCTCTTAATGTGCAAAACTTTGTCATAATGCCACCCTCCTCTTCGAGGACAAATGTCTTGTGTTTTTTAGAAGGTCTTAAATGGTCAGCCCTGTTATTTTGATTTTGTATAGCAAACAGTTGGTTATTGAAAATTGGATATTTGCAGAAATATAAGCATTTCTTTTTAATAAACACTTGGTAGTTTAATTACCTGAAGCACATGGCTAGTAATGGTTAAATGAACTCTCAACCCTGTTATTACTGCTATACATAGCTTCATATAATAAACTTTTTAAATTGTCACTATGCAATTTATACTTAAATTGACACTTAATGACGGCACTCACTTGTGTTAAAGAATATAAAAAAATTAGAGAAACCTTTATTTCTTAAAACAAATCTGTAAAAAATTAAATAAATAAAAGATAATGTAACATATTTGACATTCTCTATCCATATTGAATAAAGTCCCAGTAATGTGACTATTCCACTTTCATATTTAAGTGTATTTAAAGCTACAGTGGGATAAGTTCATTGTTGCAGATGATTAAACCCAAGCCAATAATCTGATGTTAAAATCGTATCTCTGTAGAGTATTAATAGCTGTTTTATAACTACCGGCTTGTTTAATCAACCATGTTTAATTTTTTTCCCCAGATCGACTCTATTTTGCAACCTTGCGAAGCAAACCAAAAAGCACTGCAAACACTCATTACTTCAGCACGGATGAGGAGTTTGTGTATGAAAAGTGAGTTTTCCCCTCCCTCAGTCATCTCTCAGAGCCAAAACAACCCAGCAGGCGGGAAACTGTCCCGAAGTCTGTTACATAACTCTTTAATCGAATGTTTCCTTTAGTAAAAGTTGCATTTTTATCTCCAGCGTTCCACAATGGACCTGTCAATCATTAGTTTTGACTTTCTGCATGTGGGAAGATCAGAGAAAAATGGAACTAATGTTCTTCGCATCATTCTGACAGATACTTTGAAAGAAAACGCTGTTTGAGGCTGACTTCCAAGGATGGGTTATAGTCTTTTTAGAGCCTTCCTTTTATCACAATTGCAAAATATAATGTTTAAATAAGGAGAACATACCAATATGCAAATTGCTTTTATTTAAAATGAAAAGAATGAACATTACGTATAGTACAGATTAAGGCCCCTGACAGTCAAAGACCCGGGGCCCTTGCCCCATTAGCTTGAGCCAAAATCCATCCATATTTAGTATTTAAAAAATTGTTTAATAGGGTAAAACACTGATTTATACAATGAAGGCTAACATTGTTTTTCTCTTTCATAGCTTTTATGCTGATTTTGGCCCCCTTAACCTCGCTATGCTGTACAGATACTGCTGTAAACTCAACAAAAAGCTCAAGGTGAGTCAAACACCTGCTCGATTTGTTACGTTCCTCCTGAAGAAGCTGCAGTATGTTGCTGCATTAATTTGAAAAAGCTGAGGAGTTTGCGCTCACGCCCCGTCGCTGGATATTTTGGGCTGTCCAATGTGTTAATGTTTCTTTTGTTTGTATGGGTTGGGAATTTAAGATTAATGATGCAGCATTGAACTCCAGCTACAGCTAGAAAACATCATGTTCCTTCCTTACTTTATCAAGACATCAGCTCATTTTATGCCATGTCTGTAAGGCAGAATCACATGTGCTCACTTGAAATGAAAGCCACTGTGACCGGAGGCTCAGATGAATACATCACGTGCATCTTTAGCCATGTGTCTCCTGTCTTTTTTAGTCTTTGACTCACCTGTCTTTACATTTTATTGTGTACTGAGAGTTTCTCCTGGGACCAGCATGTTCTCTGAAGCTCAGCGGTTCAGACAATGAAGAGATTCTTCTTAAAAGAATAATCCAGGTTCAGTACTTTTGCAGTGTAATGCTGATTGGAACACAAATTCTTTTGAAAGTGCCTTTCACTTTCATTGTAAGTGCCTCACTGTATCTTCCATTTTTGTTTTGATTTTAAGAAAAGGAGGGACAAGTTGGAATAATTGTGTTCAGTTGAGTTCAATTTGAATGAATGCGAACCTTAACCAGTTACATTACGTCAAGATTATTTCTAATTTCTCTCAGCCTCTTAAAGTTAAGACTTAATCCGGTGGTTTAGTAACTAGTCATTTACTAGTCACTTTTATCCAAATGGTTTTCAGGGACAATCTTCCCCAAGTGTAACCTGGGGTTAAGTGCCTTGCACAATGGTGCATCTTGATCACTTTGGGGATTGAACCAGAGCCCTACCAGCTTAAAATGTATCTACTAGGCCAAAAGTTCACTATTCAAATTCAACTTTCTCTTCCCTCACCATTGTCATGGCATTTAACAGAATGTCAGCAGGGTACAATCTACTTCAATCTCAATGCCCACAGTCTGCAGAGAAAGTGAGTTGCGTGTTATGTCACTGTTCTTGATCTCTTAGGCCTGATCCTCCCGTCTATCAGATGTAACAAATGTTGGGATTAGATGTGACCTTTTTTTTCATCCTCTCAGACTTAGGCAGCAGCCAATGGCACTGACCTTAGCGTGTGGTTCATGCATGTCCCCAGGATTTATGAAGGGGGATTAGATTTCCGAGTACTGCTTTGCACGCTTCAGTTGTGATGTGGGAGGGTCATGGGATCCATCCCAATCCATCGACTCCCAGATTTTTGCTAATATAGACACTGTGTAAAAGGGAACTGTTTGGTTTTGTTTTCATCCTTTGGAAATCGTTTTTACGAAAGTTACACTAACTGCTTTGCAAAACTTTCCTTGCTGGCTACTACCTACAGAGACTACTTTCAAAGGCAGCATTTTTTCCAAAATGAAACCTCATAGGCGCCTGATTTAGAACACTACCTGGGTGTAACTCAATATGGCACATGAAATGAGTCTACAATGATTCTAGTAGTTTTTCATTAGCGTGTTGCTAAGCTAACAGCGCAAACTTTGGGAACAATTCTGTTTTTTAATTATAACTTTTTATCAGTACTTTTCAAATGAAATAAGTACATTGTATGACATGTTAGTTTTTCTGAACTCACTGCAGTGCATTCTGATACCTTCTCCTCAATTATATGTGTGATTCTTCCGAATATTTTGTCTAAAGGTTCTTAATAGTGCATGCCAGCCACCTGCCTTTTGGAAAGTAATTTTGCTAGCTTGGTAGGCAGGCCACTTGGTTTTGCAACAAATCGACAATGTTCATTTTCTTTAGCAGACTTTAGAAACGTAGTTTTTAAGATTCATCAGCCTTCAGGAGCATACAATGATTTACTGCACTCAACTCCAACTTTAGTTTCCAATTAACCTAAATTGAGAGGTCAGCAAAGAGGACCAAACCCAAAGCAGACAAGAAGTTTATAGTGTCCTTCTAGTGATTAATTCTGCTGACATGTCAACTTACTTAAGCATCTTTCCGTGCTAAAGGAAGGTGTTTGAATAATAATAAACCACTTTATCTTTTGTGTTTTGTTCTGTGTTTCTAAAGCTGGCAAGGTGTAGGTCTCTCATGTGTTCATGTTTTGGAATATTAAAGGTAAAGTCCTGTGGTAAAGCATGATGTGTTTATCTCCTAACCACTTTCACTATGTGCACACCCATCCAATTACATGTGAATGTCCCCGCCTGTTTGTAATATACAAGTTGTTGCCATAGAGATTACTTTTTTTCAAACCTCACCGGTTTGGACCGCATGATTGGTTGTAGGCTGGAGGAACCAAACATCAAGGAGGGAAGCTTGGGTAGTATCTGTTCTGGTAGTTTCTGGTTATCATAAGATCAGCTTTCTAGCATTGCTGAGAGGAGCTTGTCCATTCTCAAGTTGGTGTTTTTGAAGCACAATCTGATTAAAATGCTGTCAATCTTGAGATTGTTTTTGTTTTTAAGCTAAATTAAATTTTTTACAGATTTCTTCTCCTCACTAGCATAACCACCTCCTGCATGTAGATGTTGCCGTTTTACATAAAAATGAACTTTCTGAGTGATTGTTAACTTTGTATTGCTTATTGATTTGCCTAGAAATTAAAAAGGGTTCAACCCTGTTACTTTGACTCTTTGAGAAGAGATGATCTGCAGATGGCTAGAGAAAGGAAAGGATCTTGAGTTTCCAAAATTCAATATTGTTTTGCTTGTCAATTTACCTTGTATGAATAAATGGGTTCAACCCTGTTACTATGAGTCAGTGACAAAAGATGACCTCTACAACATCACTTACCAAACTATTTGACGTTCAGTAATGTTTTTTATTTTGGAAAGATAAAATGGTTTCACTTCACGATTTACTATAACTTTATGAGAAAATATGATCTGTAGATTACCACTTTCCTAACTAGTTGATTTTAAGTATTGTTTTGCTTAAAGGGATAGTTCACCCAAAAATCATAATTATGTTATTAATAACTAACCCTCATGTCGTTCCAAACCAGTAAGACCTCCATTTATCTTGGGAACACAGTTTAAGATATTATAGATTTAGTCCGAGAGCTCTCGGTCCCTCCATTGAAACTGTGTGTACGGTATACTGTCCATGTCCAGAAAGGTAAGAAAAACAAGATATTTTGACTCGTGAACGAATCATTATCTTGCTCGGCTCTGTGTTCATCTCTCTCTTCACATCAGTTCAGTCAGTGTACTGTTTGAGTAAATGAATTACTCTGGTATATTGGTTTGTTTGAACTCCGAGCTAGTGTCAGCCACATTAAAAAAGTGAACAGCTTAAGTCATTTGTGGATTAATGCTTATTGGAAACGCGAACCGTTTAAAACGATTCAGTTCGATTTGGTGAACTGGTTCAAGAAGATCCGGTTACGTCGAATGTTTCGTCCACGAACCGAATATGACAAACTGCTTTGATTTGAACTCTCTCACAACAGACACGGAAGAGAAGACAATGCTGAATAAAGTCATAGTTTTTGCTAATTTGGACCAAAATGTATTTTTGATGCTTCAAAATATTCTAACTGACCCTCTGATGTCACATGGACTACTTTGATGATGTTTTTCTTACCTTTCTGGACATGGACAGTATACCGTACACACAGTTTCAATGGAGGGACTGAGAGCTCTCGGACTAAATCTAAAATATCTTAAACTGTTTTCCGAAGATAAATTGAGATCTTATTGGTTGGGAACGACATGAGGGTGAGTTATTAATGACATAATTATGATTTTTGGGTGAACTATCCCTTTAATGATTCATTTTGGAAAGATAAACTGGTTCAACTCTGTTACTATGACTTTGAGAAAATAAGACCTCTAGATCTTCACTTTCCAAACTAGTTGACATTCATTAATGCTGTGCTTATCGATTCACCTTGGAAAGATAAAAGGGTTCAACCCTGTTACCAAAACTACTATATTGTTACTGCATAATCTATGAGAAAAGATGACCTGTACGCCTTCACTTTCCAAACTAGTTGACTTTCAGGTTTGCTGTGCTTATCAATGGAAAGACAAAAAGGTTAATTCCTCTTACTATGACATGACAAAATGTTGTAAAGTTAAAGTAGTGAATATTCATTTAAAAAATGAATAATAATAATAATAATAGAAAAAAGAAACAGAAAAAGTAAAATTTTTAAGAGGTTCTCCTGTAAAAATCTTTATTTTTGTTTACAGATCTCTCAGCTTAGATAGTTTTGGAAAATTCCTTTCCTTAGTTTTGCCTTCGGTATGTCTCTTTTTCTTCGGGGCAGGTTGTAGGTGGACAAGTTTGAATCCTAATTTGTTGTGCTGGCAGTTTGATTTCACTCTCATCCCATCCCAGCCAAAACTTTACTCCGCAGCATGTGGAGCGACACAGGAACAGATGCTTTGAGGGCTTTTCCGTTCAGCTCGCCTCCAGCACAGATTATTCTGAAGCTTTTGGCGTGTCATCTGTGCATGAGTTGCCTTTTAGCAGCTACATGCTGTCTCTCTTGCACACACATTTCGGCTCACCTGCAGCACCTCCCTGTGCGTTACTGTAGCAGCTGGGGCAGATGCTAGAACATCTGTCTCCAAATTCCCTCATGTAAAGGACTTTCAATTGAGTCATCCTGAGAGCACCTCAAGCTAGTTTAAGCAGGAAAAAGGGTGTTAGGTTTGTGAAATTGGTTGATACTGAGATATTTGTTAATGAGATTTCCATAACCTGTTTCCCAAACATCTAATCAGTCATGATAACTGTTAATGAGTTTGGAGTGATTTTAACAAGATTTTAACATAATCAAGACAAACCAACACATTAAATGAGTGCTGCAGTTCTATTTCTCTTCATGTTAAAATTGCTAATGCATGTAAAAAAAAAGAAGAAATTTTAATTTGACTAAACTTGGTGTTTGTTAAAATAATAATGAAAAGTTTAGTGAAAAATGTCCATCAGTCACTTGGTTTAACATGGTTTTAGAGTAACATTTTACATTGTAGTCATTAATGCAGTGGTCTTTTTCTCAAATTACAGTTTTGTTACTGTAAAATGCCAGTTAATCATTGAAGTTGTTTATAACTTTAAAAAAAAATTAAAAACAGGAAAGTTGAGCTACTATTAATGAAATAAAAAAGTTATGCAACTTTATGCTATTTGAGTTTCATTTTCAATCAAATGGAATGGAAACTACATTAAAAAATTGATGTAATGCAAGCTATCAAAAATAAGTTGCATATTTAAAATGTATTCTTGAAATTTGATTGCAGTTTAATGCATTATTTTTTCTTTACAGTCGTTTACACTGACCAGGAAGAGGATTGTGCACTACACCAGCTTTGACCAGTGCAAAAGGGCTAACGCTGCTGTGCTCATCGGTGCTTATGCTGTGAGTATCCCACTTCCATTTGTCCTTCTGTCTTCCTCCGTCACTGCTGTTAATTACTTTCACCGGAACCCGAGGATTCACATCCAGGGCAGAATCTGTCATGGCCCTGCAAATTAGCCACTCAGTCATTTTCATTAAAACCATCAGTCCTCCCACATCGACAGCAAATTTGTTTGTCGTACAAAGTCTTCTCGGATATTTGCCAGTGTCCTCATTCCAAACTCCCCCTCAGAGACAGCAACAGAGTGCTGACTGACTGGTAGTCCCAACGCTTTGTGGAGGCACAATACCTATGTCCTTGACTGGCTTGAATGCCAGTCTGTCCTGTTCTACTGCTTTCATTCATCTAGACCAGTACATACACAGCGTATGAGCCATGCCAGCTGATTGTTCCTGGCACTCTCAAGGAAGACTCTGGTCTGGACACATTTATTGCTCAGATGGCACCGTTGGCTTTGTCAAAGGCACAGGTTTCAGCTGTAAAGTGGGTCAGTGTATCATTCTGATAAGCCCTTCTTTTAAACGAATGCCCAGTTTTAGTTTTAAAGGGTCATGGCACCAACTTCTTCTATAATATTCATAACCCGTTCTGCACATTTTCTTAAGTATAATCAGTTTATTTGTGCTCATTTGTACTGATAAAGCAGCTACTACTTCACTATAAAATAATCTGTGGGATATTAGAATGCTTCTGTCCTCATGAATATTGATGAAACCTAAATGGCAACATGGAAAGGAAAGTGGTATGACAGATGCTCCTCCGGTTTCTTTCAAAGAAGCTATTGTTAATTTATTCCAACAAGAACTGGCAATTGAAATTTTAGGGAACCGAAAAGGGTGGTGGTGTTATACAATATCAGTATCCTTTTTTCCTGATTCTGAACGATTCAAAAAGAGGCGGATCTAATGTTCCCTTGCTTTCAATTGGATGATGGCAATAATACATTTTAATCTGACTTTTTGTGTAATCTGACTTTGGACTGTAATTCAATGGCTATGTGCCACCATAAATCCTGTGTTCGATGTTTGCAGCGGTGACTCAACTTTACTCTCTTTTGAATGTTTTTGGTTCCCTTATATCTGGAATTTACCTTATTTTGCTAAAACAATAATAATTCTAATAAAAAAAAGCAGTATTTGCACTACCGATTTTTTAATGTTTTTAAAGATGTCTCTTATGTTCAGCATATTAGAAAGATTTCTGAAGGATGTGACACTGAAGACTGGAGTAATGATGCTGAAAATTCAGCTTTGCATAACAGGAATAAAATGGATTAAAAAATATTTTCAAACAACAGTTTTTTTTACTTTAATAATATTTCACAATATTAGTGTTTTTGTTGTATTTTTCATCAAATAAATGCAGCCTTGGTGAGCATAAGAAATTGATTAGAAAAGCCTTAATTGTTCCAAATATTTGACCAGCTGCATACATTAAATGTGAAATTGTTGCCACTTTCATATGCATTAAACAGATGCTCTCAGACCCCCCCCCCCCCACCCACCCCACAATATGAATTCAGTGTGAATTCAGAATTTATGATTATACATAAGTCAACATTCATAGTAGCATCTATGCAATCTTTTGCAATTCACAACTCAGTTTACAGTCGGGAAAAAAATATTCATATGTATATTTTAAGCAGAAGTGTAAATAGAACTTCTAGAAAATTATCTAATTTGATGCAAAGTTTGATGAACTTGAAATGACAGTGACAGATCATGAGGGATACCTCACAGAAAACCTGACGAAGAATCTAGAGAAAATGTGGGCTGCTTTATTTTTATCTTTGCGATTCTAATTATCTAGCAAATATCCCTTAAAGTTAGTGTACTTCCTCAAAGTTGGTCTACAAGGAATGGTCACATTCACCCTCCCAGTCTAAATTTAGTATGAACCTTGACCCCATTGTTAATTTAGTTGTCTTAAATGGAAACTCATTTTCGCTACCTTCAAAAACCTAACCTCTGGAGACACCCATCAAATCTCTAGGTAGGTTCTCTCCTATAGTCTCAATAAAGTGCTCAAGATGAACTAGTGTTTTAAGTAATTCTATTAAATATAACCATGATCCTCTCCAAGTTGAATAAAACCTTGTTTCTGCTCTTGTCCATCATACATGCATGGACGTGTGTTCAGTGTTATGTTTTTGTCTTTCTGCACTTGCAGTGGATCTTCTGTAAGTAGGTTCTTATTGATCCTGGCTTGTGTGGGATGTGCTCCTCTGGCAAGAGCAGATGTTTGCTGCTGATCTGCTCTGCAGTAGACGACCCAGTTTTTTCATATGAAGGAGATTATATGTACTGGTTGAACAGCTGGGCCAAGATCTTCCATCAGAGTCACATGGGACAGTAGGGCGCAACACAAACAAACAAGCGCTGACCCTTCTCTCGGGATTGAACTTAATCGGTCACATTGTACAGCTAATTGTTTGACCGGTGCATATTTCATTAACTCGTACACAAATAATAAAGCTCTGGCCTCCTGCAGAACAGACAGCCTTCAAAAACAGTACTGGAGATCTTAAAAAGATTAGTTCAACCAAAAATTAAAATTTCGCAGTTTGCTCTTTTCATGGATTTACAATGAATGGAGACTTTCAAGCTTTTATGTTCATAAAAGATGCAAATGCACCAACATTTTTCATCTGAAATGTGCTGCAATTTATATAATGCAATTAATGTGATGCATGCAAAAAATTTGGATTTCTGACCAAACTCCTATACATTGAGCCCAAGTTTATTTGTATATCACATTTCCCACACACCATTAATTGTAGATTCATTCTGTTTCATTTTAATTACTGGTATTTAAGATTATTTATGAATGTAAATAATAAAATGTAATGTGTACGCTAATACAACTTTACGTTACAACTAACGTTCAATATAAAAATACTGTATTTAAAACCGCTAGTTCATATGTAGTCGGACGCAACTGTCATATCAAGCGTCCTGTGACAATTTTGCTGAATCAGTGCACGGAAGTTATCAGTCTAAATGTCCTTCAAAATCAGTCAACGGTGAAAATCAATAGTAGATTTCATTTAAAGTCCAACAGTTTAACACTAATATTGGAAATAAACGAACACGTTAAATATAAAGTATTAAAAACATGAAAGTTCATATATTTGGAGTAAATATATTTGGAGTCATCAGTCATATAGAGCTTCGGACGGCGTGCCTCATGAAAAGTCCGACGCACCGCCACAGAAACAAGAATGAGATGCATTCTAACATAACGGTGGCGTTAAACTCAGTGAGGGCTCGTTTAAAATATTAAACACATACAGGCCGTTCAGATTAAATGTTAAAATGCAATGAAATACCTTATATCTGCAGACTTTGTACGTCTGTTTGTGGATGGAGACTTTGGAACAGCTAAAACTATGTATTTTGCACGCATCACATTATAGTGCGGTGTGCATGGAAATAATAACGAGGCGGCAGAGCGAACTCATCATCCAGAGTAGTTCTCACATAGTCCTTCTACGTCATCACCACATAGTGTGCGTTATAAGTTAAGTGATCAGTCTTTAAGAGAAGGACTAACTACGTGAGAAGTTTGCTGCCGCCTTGTCATTTTTTTGTCTTTACTTTATTTGTAAGCCAAGAAAGAGTTAATCTCTCATGTTTGAGAAGAGTGCGTTGTCGTGTAGCAGCCATTAAATGTGTGGGACACCAACTACTTGTTTTCTGTCTCTTTCATTTCATGGATTTAAGGTGTTAAGCTGAGTCAAAGCGGACAACTTCAGCGACTACAGGATCTACAGGTCTATCGACACAACCCTAATTTGTGAATGAATCATTCTTTCTAGTTGAATCATTTCAATGAATCGATTGGTGCAGTTCCCAAAACTGGTCTGAATGATTTGTTCATAAATAGAGAAAAAATTTGTGAAAAATAACTTTTGATATTTTAATGTTTTTTCAGTCATTTTTTGAAATTGTATGGAAAAGAACGACTAGCACCAACTTCAAAATTTCTTCATTTATCTTCCATGGTAGATTAGACAAACTACATCATTTTTCTTTTTTCAGTTGACCCATCCCTTTTTCTGTGTTTTATGTGTGTTGGGCTTTGGCACGGTTCACATAGGTTTCTTTTCCGTGTTGGCACCGTCCTGCTGCATTCTGACATCAAGCCACAGAAATGTTGAAGGAGTGAGCGGAGTTCCTTTTATATGATGTCAGGAGGGATTGACGTGGGTGTAGGGAATAGATGACCGCTAAAACTCATCTCTTCAGCAAGTCTGTGTGTGTGCCTCCCGCACTGTACCGTAACAAGTCATCCCAGCTTGACAAGGGCCCCATTGTGCTGAGCCCCAGCATCTCATCTGTGTGACACATTCTGCCCGAACGTCACTTTCCTGAAAGTGCATTTGTGTATGGGATGAAGAGGAACACGGGCAGATGTGGATAGGAAAAAAGATGGAATAGGCAGATGGAAAGTAGCAATGTCCGATTTATGTATAAATTGTTATTTCTAAAATTCAGATTGGGAATAACAACAAAAATATTTTTTGTGGGAAAATATAATTTAATTTTGCATGATTGTCAACTAATAGTGAGAAAATGATGAAATATTGGCAAAATTTGAAGGATATTTTCAAATGAATTGATTGAAATGAACGGTTTTCCCCCCCAATCAGTTAATCTGATTGGAAACCATCTGAATGAAACCGAGGAAAGGCTGTGTTAAAACTGTTATTTTAGTGCTATTTAAATACAATTATAATATTTACTAATATTTCAAGTTGGGTTTTATTTTAAACTTAATATTTTAGTTTAAGTTTAGTTTTGTTAAATTTTAAGTTTATTAATTGTGTTGTTGTTTTTTGTAATTTTTACATTTATTTTTATTTTATATATTTTAAATATATTATTTATTTCAATAAAACTTTTTTTTTTTCATTTTTAGTAATTTTAGTAGTTGCTTATTTTTGTTTCCAGTGCAACAGTTTTCATTGTTTCTTTAAGTTTGTTTTTATTTTAATATTTATATTTCATTTTATTTCAGCTTTTTTAATTACCACAAAAATATTTTTTTACAAAATGATTTACTAATAATTACCAAAAATAATTTGTAATGGTTTTATTTAACAATAACAACACTGATGTTAAAGTTATGGTATTAGTACCTAGCATTCAGCTTCTTTGCTGTTGCTCTAATGTCACTTCCTTTCCTTTTTCCTGTCTCAGGTGATTTACCTGAAGAAAACACCAGAGGAAGCCTATAGAGCTCTTATCTCTGGCTCCAATGCCTCATATCTTCCCTTCAGGTAAGACGGCCGCAAGCAACAAAACTGATAAAAAAAAAAAAAGTGTGCTAATATATATTTTGCCTCATTCCCCCACTTTCCTCTCCCTCACTTTTTGCACAGTGCACTCTAATTTGATTCCGCAAGAAATATTGTCTCTCCTGTGGCTCACAGGGCTTTTAATGTGATAAACTTCTCTGCCCAGATAAATAAACGGGCATAGTAGAAAACCCACATGGACGTTTCTGCAAGCCATGAAGCTGACAGACCAGATAGTTGTTCTGTATCTATATTCTGATGCTCATAATTGATGAGTTCATGAATACTATTTTATTTTTAATATTCAGACACTTTTTAATAATGTTATTTAAAAGAAATTAAGTGTCTTCTAAGTTATAGCTCTTAATTAATAATCTCTTTATTAGATTGCTTAGATTTAATTAAAACTACATGATTAAAAACGTTGCAAAGTTGAGAGAGAAATAATAGGTTTAAAACAATATTCCAAGTTAAATTCTAGTGAAATTGACTCCTATCTAATTTTTTTTTTTTTTTTTACAGTTTTATTGTGGTGATGATAAATGTATCTCCACATGAATATCAATCTATTTTTCCTGTCATGCTCTATGTAAGACAGTTGTGGATTTGTGCCATTGTGACCACCCAGTTAAATGCCAGCCGTGGCTCAAAGATACACCCCTGCAGTTTCTCAAAACGACCAGGAGTTCCCGTGGAGATATTATCTCCTCAAACATTGTCCTTCCTCTTTTAAAACGGCTCCGTCAGGCAGAAATCACAGACACAGAGCATTTTTCATTAACATGTAGTTAGTGTTGTGGGTTAGTCAGTCCTCTTGGTTGTTTGCAGCCACCGTATGAGATTTGACTCCTTACTGACCCAGAAACACAGAAGTCTTAAAGTTCACCCATGCCAAGCACATAGCTGCATATTCTGGGGTATTCGCATATATAATGAGGGACATGTAGAAAGCCGGGGCGACCCATGGCCTCATTGAACAGAAGCACTCATTGTTAAAGTGGACTCTCGTTGACTAATGATTCAGAGCCATATACACTGAATAGAGAAGAGGCCTACATTTTCTAAATCTGTCATCTTCAGTGCAGTCCCATGATGCTTTTAGCCATGCTTTCTGAGATGGGCTGTAAGTGCTCTGGCCTCCAAACAATTTGGAAACGTCAGGCACTGAATGCAAACAGGAAACAGCAGCTTTTTTTTTTTCTTTTACTGTGCAGTTATAAGTGTTTTTCCCAGAAGGCTGAAATCCCCATTTGGTATTCTTTATACTTCAATGTCATCGAGGGAAATCTTTTTACTTATTGACCGTCATTGGTCTCTGAAACCATAAGGAATTGTTACTGATTACTTGGTTTATTGATCAGCATTTCTATTGTTTATTCACTCTCTGTGGGCATTAGATCAAAAGCTCTTGCACTTTACTTCTCAAGAGATTAACCTTTATCCAACACTTTCTTTTGAGTAACAGTTAAAGGGTTAGTTCACCCAGATAGCAAATTTATGTAATTAATAACTTAACCTCATGTTGTTTCAAACCCGTAAGACCGCCGTTTATCTTCGGAACACAGTTTAAGATATTTTAGATTTAGTCCGAGAGCTCTCAGTCCCTCCATTGAAGATGTGTGTACGGTATACTGTCCATGTCCAGAAAGGTAAGAAAAACATCATTAAAGTAGTCCATGTGACATCAGAGGGTCCGTTAGAATTTTTTGAAGCATCGAAAATATATTTGGTCCAAAAATAGCAAAAACGACGACTTTATTCAGCATTGTCTTCTCATCCGTGTCTGTTGTGAAAGAGAGTTCAAAACAAAGCAGCTGGATTTCCGGTTCTCGAACGAATCTTTCAGTTCACCAAATCGAACTGAATCGTTTTAAACGGTTCGTGTCTCCAATACTACTTTCCCTACTTTGGGATTGTAGGGAAGCAACTATTTATCTTTGGTGGTTTAAATGTTCATTGGCATCTAAGTCACCATTATTGTCATTATTGTTTAATCCTTAAAGCTTAATGTGTACAAGACATTGTGAATGTCACACTACATTTTTAAAACACGAATGATACACTTGTTTTATAGGCCTGGTTAGGGCAGGATTTTGAAATGTGGCTAAGTAAAGGTTCTTTAGGTTCTTTAAATCATTGTGTATAAGGTTACATGTAGGGTTACATAAAAAAGAAGCAATATCATCAAAAAAAGCATAGATTTATTATGGATATGATGCAAAATATAAACAATTTGATGCACAGTATAAAATACTTGCCATGTAGTTGTAACTATCTCTGCTATGAAACCAGAGACAACAGAAATGTTTCTGCAAAAGAAAAATACAGAATACAAATTTGCTTTTTTTCTTCTCAATCAAATATAATCAGAACAGATGCACTGCTCCACGTGGTCATCAGACATTCTCTTTTAACATGGTTTTAGTACATGTCCATCTCACTTCATTCAATGATTTAACTTATTTCAAAGGTCCATATACAGCAGAGCAATAACCCAAACCCACAACGACAATGACATAAGTAAATAAATATAATAGAACACAAATAGAAAACGGACACATGTTTGCACACAAAGAAACATTCATGTTCACAGAAAAATATTGTCAGCATTGCTCTGATGATTTTATCAGTAAAACAGTTTGGCAATTAAAGGCTACATGACATTTCTCACTACTGAGGTAATAACAGTGCTGCTACTGAAGCAAATTAATTACAGTTTCGCTATTAGTAGATACACTGCTGAGAAGCGCACAAGACTTGTGTAATTCACACACAGTTAATCTCTCTCTCTCTCTCTCTCTCTCTCTCTCTCTCTCTCTCTCCCTTTAATAACTGCATTAATAAATGCATCAGTCTTTGTCTCTCATTCTCTCTCGCTCTTGGCCATAACTGCATTAATAACGCTCATGGCCGCATCACCACATCTAATCCTTATTTTCTAATAATCCAACAACTTATTCTCAATTATTTCTTGCTTAAATGAAACTTTGCAATCCTGATAGTATTCCCATTTTTTTTTTAAACTGTAATCTGATTATCTTGATGTAACTATAACAAAATAGTTACCAGTTTTTTGGTATCCTGATTACATAATGCTGTTTCAGGTATTCTTATGGCACTTCTTCTTCTCTGTTTGCCATCCTGTCTGTCTCGAAGGTTAATTGGGCTCTTGCTTCTTCACAAAGATGTGATTGTTAGTGCCGTAGCTGCGCAAGGGAAGAAAAACAATTTATCAGTGCCCCCCCAGACTTGGCTGCTGTAGCCATGCTACTTGCGGAGACAAACAGAGCGACAGGGTTATGTAATGCTTAGCAATTTGTTAATTCAGAAAGTAAACAGTTGTGTTGTCTATGAGAGGGAAGGGGTCCTGTTGGGAAACAATGAATTGGCCATACCATTGAATAAAGTGAAGCTCTGTGTGAGACCCATGTTTGAGTACATCACTAGAGGAAGAAACTACAATGAGATGTCGGATAAAAAGGTATGTTTAATTCGGAAAATAATAACATGCTGCACCTCTTCCATCACATTTTATCTTGATCCAGGAATGGATTTTAGACTACTTTTTAAGACTATTTGTAGCTGTGGACTTGACCTTTGGCTGATCCATTCAGGATCATTATGGCTTGAAAGTAGCCCCACATTCAGGGTGCTCTGGAAATGTACGGTTTTGATCCATCTTGCATAAGCAGTGGCTGTCTATCCAGCCAAAATATCTGCACATTGATATTTTTTGCAGAGCATTTTCCCACACCAAACCTTATTTGGAAATAAACTTACATAACCTACAAGTATACACCTAATAATGGCATGCACAACATGACCTGAAGTTATTGTTTTCAAGCAATGTATTTTTAGGACGACATTTCCAGTAACCTGATAGTTCAGATGTTTTTTTGGCAGTGTAATATACAGTCAAGTGAACCTAGTGTCGAATTGTTACACAAGTTTGGAGAATGTGCTCTAGTGACCCGGACGGGGGGCTTCAGTCTACTGTGGACAGTTCAGACCCTGGCATCGCTCTCCCATTATGTAAGAAAAGGGAAGAATCTTTCTCTGTCTGCCCAAATATTTGGCGATACTAAGAGGAAAGCAGTGGCAGTCTTGCAGAGGAAGTAAGTAAATCCTACTCTGTACCCTGTATGGTGTCCGTACCCTGTCCGTTTGAGACCAACTAATCATGATATACCAAGATAGAGTAATATAGACTTCTGGGTCTCTTTGTGGAACTCCACACCCTGTCCTGTATGCACATGGGTGGGTTTAACTTCTGAGATTAGGTTTCCTGTTTCTTTACAGCTTCTCTACTGAATGTGTATGTTAAATTGAAATATTTCGTCCTCATTCGATCACTAGCATATTACATCACCAAAATCTTGCATACAATCATGTCTGTTTTTCCACCAGTTCTTGGGTCAACTAATAAAAAAAAAAATTCAATCAGAATTCCTCTCTTGGACTTTCATTGCCATGTAATTTCTTTCTTTCATTCATCTTTAGCTCTGCTAAACCGCAGATCTGTCTTGCCAAGTTGTGGTGTGCTTTGAAAGCTTTTAGACTTATTGAATCATATTTGAATCATGAAGTTACCCAGCCTTCTAAGTCTCTGAGGAACCTTGACCCTGTATGATTGCAGAATCCACTGCTGTGGCAGTAAATCCGTATCTGCTAAAACAAATCACGTCTGTGGCGGTGGTTACGTAACGGCACTAAAGTCCTGCTTGTGGTTTTGGCATCTGTAAGCTTGTTCTGCTTTGCTCCACTACAGTGCTCGCCCAGGACACACCCTGTGCATAACAGGTCTGCTCATTTCAGCCTTTTGAACCCAACCTAAGAATGTAAAGAAGCAGATTTATATGTGAATGCTTTGACCAGCCCTCTCTAATAACATTTTTTTTTGGAGAAACCAATTTGCAGTAGATGCATTTCCTTGAATTACCATTGTTTGGCATCCCTCTTATGGTAATGGCTCTTGAGGCTGTAATTGCTTCAGTTAAAACTGTCTAGTCTAGAAAGTTGTGTTTTGGACTGATCGCCGAAAGTTCTACACCCCTCAAGGGACAAAACCAGTGTGCCCTTGTGAAAGGCACTTGACCTTTGGTTACTCCATGGGGGACTGTCCTTGTAATGCATTGCAAGTCGCCATCAATGAAAGCATCTACTGAATGACTCATTTGTAAATTAAAAGTAGACAAAGATGTGCTGTTTTAAATGAGGTTTGTCTAGCTCCTGGCTTCCACTCCTGGAGGTGAGACTTTACATAATCCTCAGTAAGCCGCTGTGTTTTTACAGCCAAATCGATTGGCTCAACGTTTCTCTGCTGTAGGGAGGAAGATGAATGAGGCTTTGGCTGGTGGGAAAGTCTCCAGCTGTTTCTCCAAACATATCTTGGATCCTGCTGGCAGTATGTGGTACATATAGTTGTGTGAACAAAGACATTTTTCTGCAAAGCTCTGTTGGAAACATGCCTTGGTTTTCTTATCGTTTCCTTTATTTATTTATTTTTAAAGATGACTGTGCTTTTTTATTACTGTTTTTTTCTTCATATTTGAATTGGTGGTGGTAAAACCTTGTGGTTAAACATCTGGGTTAGTAACCTAGGGTGACCATACGGGCCATTTTTACATGACGCACTCTTGCCAGGATTTCTGGCTTCAAGTCGAATGAACGATCAAACATGTTCACGTATTTGCATAGCTTTGATCGTTTTCTGTAGATCTCACCTTCTCACACGCCACGATTGGTCGATTATATACAATAACTGCATGTTATTGGTCAAACTACTTAGGATGTTTTGTGCAACATAAAAATCCTGGGTAGGACGTTTCCTGTATGAACAGCACACATGGCCACCCTATAGTAACCAAAAGTTGCAAGTTCAAATCCATCAGGGGTTTCTTTTCTTTTCTTTTTTTTTTTGAGCAAAGCACTTAACCATAGTTTTTATTTACGTAAATTAAAATGGAAACATTGATTTAAAAAATAATTATGTGCGCCTGAAATAAAATCAACCTACTTATGTAGGATTGTTACCTTGGATCAGTGGACCAATACACAAGACTTCTGGAAGTTAAGGGTTTGCATATGCGAGTATGTGGTGTTTGTATGAGTCAATGGAGCCTGATACCTTCCATTGAGGCACACTGGGAGACTAATAAAAGGAACCCAGCAGAACACTGACCCACTTTTTATGCAACCGAGCCTGAATCATAAACAGTGAATTAATGCAAAACTCAAATTAAAGTGGGCACAAAGGACCTGTTCTGTAACATGCGTTAGGTAAGGGATGGTGTATTGGCCCCTTTTAGTTTCTGAGGCATTTGGCATTAAATTACACACCTTGCTTCCCTTGACCCAATAAAATCATTTTGGGTACACAAACAAACCTGAATTGGACTTCCTCATACATGTTATCAAACCAATCTTTTCCATGACATTAATTTCGCCTTGACTTTTGTAGATGTAACCCATCGTGTTTACAGGCTGCCCATGTGTACACACTCAACTCCAAGGTTTTCTTTCTTTAAAAACACATGACAAAAGCCAACACAGTCGCTTTACTTTCGCTCCCACATCTAAACACAAAGGCCCTGACCCAGTTACTTGTATTCATGGGCAGGTAATGGTTTTACTCTAGATAAAAGCAGACCACCTGAGAGCCACAGTTTGAAATCAGTGTCGGTGTTCCCCTTCTTTGCTCATAACATGACTTGATCTTCTTGTTTATATTCCTGTGGGTGTTTCTTTTTTATTATGCTTTCTCTTTTCTCTTTCAGGGATGCTTCATTTGGGAATTGCACATACAACCTGACAGTTCTCGACTGCTTGCAAGGCGTTAGAAAGGTGAGATGTACACTATAGTATGTCATTTTTATTATTACTATGAAGCTAATTTGATAAGTGATTTTTAACTAATGCAAATTCATCAGTCAGACTACATTAGAAGAAATATTGGTGTTTAAGTATCGTTTTTTTTTCAGTAAAGATGCATTAAATTTAGAAAAAAAAAATGTCTGTAAAGAACATTTATAAAAGCTTTCTATTTAAGATTATTTCTTTTGGAATCTTTGGTTTGCACAAATTTTGTAACGGCAAACTGTTTTCAGTTTGATAATGGTAATGTTTCTAAACCATCAAATTAATATTAAAATGATTTCTGAAGGATCATGTGACACTGAAGACTGGAATAATGATGCTGAAAATTCAGCTTTGAATCACAGACATAAATTGCATTTTAAAATATATTCTAAATAACATTTTAATAATGTTTTACAATATTCTTGTGTTTAATGTGTTTTTGATCTAGTAAATGCAGACTTAATGAGCAAAAACAGACTACTTATAAAAATGCTTAAAAATCTCTTACTGACCCCAGATTTAAATTGTAGAGAATAACATAATGCATAAAGTGTGCAAAATTGTCTGGAGCTGTCTAAATACACCCCTTTATATATTTTTTTAAATAAAGACATTTTAAAAACATCTCATAACCTGTATAATCAGTCTTCATTGCGGTTTGGAAAGAATGTCACTCCAGACCCCTTCTAGGCTCTGACAAAACAAACATTGCTGGGTAATAAGGTGTTTCTGTTCAGTTCATTGCACAAAGTTATCAAAACTAGCTGAATATCAAAATAGTGTTCACGGTGAGTTTACAAGTAAACTCTGCAAGAGCCAAACACATCTGCAGGTATCGATGTGTCTTCAGCTGACCCGCCAGAAAGACTTGTTAAACACGGACAGCGTGCATTCTTGAGTGCTTTTCCTACATGCTTGTCATAAAAAAAAATCCTTTACGCTACATAAACTCTTTTCATTCATCCTACGTCAAAGAAAAACAGCAGCAGCATCCAACAGCATACTCTATTGTTTATTAAATCACAGCGACTTTTCAGTAGGAGAGGGGGTAAATGGTCATCTTTTTAAAACATTACATTTTCAAGACCTCTGGGCCCTCATGTCATCCTGTGCTTTGCTGTTAGGATTGTAGTTGTAGACGTAAGTGACAGTTTTATCAGTGCCTCCCTTCTGGCTCTAATTAACAGCTTGTTTTTAACAGTTTCTTAATTGCATGAGTCACACACAGCTTCTGTGAGTGTGATAAACACTGAACCCCGTTAATGTTCAAACCACCACTGCTGCCTCTCTCCAAGCTGCCAAAGAGGAGGAAATACCCTGTTTGCCAACATGAGAGCAGTTCTTTTGTGTTTGGGTTTTCCTAATGTTTAAACATCTGGACTGGTTACCAAAATGTTGTAGGTTTAAACCCCATATAGAACTATTTTTACAGCTAACACGAAAGTCCAAATTTACCACAATTTTACCGGGAGAGAATTGTAGCTAAATTAACCTTTTGGTTTTTTTCTTGTCATTGTGGCTTTACATTTCACAATGTGAATTTGTAACTCACAACTCAAAAAATTCAGTCCGCACAGAGTTATGAAGTTGTAATTACGAGAAATAATTTATTTTCTCAAAATGCAAAGGTTTTTCTTAATTGGTGACAAAATAAAATCAAAATTATGAGGAAAACATTGCAATTTTTTGAAACTATTGTGAGTTATAATTGAATATCACAATTTTTTTTTGAATTCTCATGTTTTTGTGACATGAAGCTGCAAATCATGAGTAAAACGTTACAAATTGGTCAGACATAAACGCAGATGTCACAATGTGAGAAGTCCTCATAAGTGCATACTTGGTTCTCGTAATAGTGAGTTGTAATTGTGTGTTTCTCACATTTGTGATCTCATTAGCACAAGTTTCTGGATATGAAGTCACATTGTGAGATATGGATTCGCAGTTATGAGGAAAACATTTCAGATTGGTATAAAAAAAAAATATAGCAGTGAGGAAAAAGTTAGGACAAACATTATAACTTTTGCTCGCAAACAATTTTTTTTATCTTAAAATAAAATATATATATATATATATATAATATATATAATATATAATATATATATATATATATATATTATATATATATATATATATATTTAGGTAGTCAGTTGTCCAAGATACAAAATCGCAGTTAAGGAAGATTGTACAGTTTTGAGATATTATGTTGCAAATACGAAAAAAAGTTGCAAACAGTCTAAAAACACTGTTAGATGTTGCATTGTGAGAAATAGTCGCAATTTGAAGTAACAATTATTATTCTCATAATTGCAGACTTGTTTATCGTAATTGTGGCTGTATCACAATATCGCAGTTCATGAAATTAAAGAAAACGTTTCAAATTGTCAGAAACTATGTAGCAAGCATCACATTGGGAGAAAAATCTGGAATTACGAAAAAACATTTTTAACTTTTCTCGCAATAGTGACCACCTCACAATATTGCTATTTTTGGATAGACACATTGTAGGAGATGAAATCACAGTTGTGAGGAGCAAGTTGGCAAGCTGTCAGAAACAATGTAGCAATTGTGAGATGTCGCACTATGAGAGAGTCGCATTTGCGAGAAACATTAACTTTTTCTCGTAATTGTGACTTAAAATCTCATTGTATTAATCTGTATGTGTAATATGTAATTACTCCTCAAACATGCCTGTTGCTACATTGTTTAGGCTACTTTTTTGAAAGCTAACCGCGTTTTATCCTCAAGCTTTTTTACCTGAAAGCGACTTCTAATAAGCTACTATAGCGGCAATCCTCCCTGGGAGGTTAAGTGTCTCAATCAATGACACCCGTGAAGATCGCTAGATTACCAGCCCAGATCTTTAACCACTAGGCTCCACCATTACCACTGCAAGGGTAAAAACTAGGAGACTGGAGATTTAGGCCATGTTGGTAGTAATTAAGCACAGCTTCATCCACACTGTCCATTGACGCTGCAGAAGAGGATTGCTGCTGTAAGCTCTTTGGTCCAGTCAGCAGTGGAGGGGACTCATTTGATTAAAACCTGACCAGGAACAGTTACATAACCACATCCTGAGAGCGAGACGGCTCACTGTATCAGATTGCACACACATCTGTCGCTTCACCCAGATGGAGTAAACAGACACGGCTGCTGTTGAACATCTGCACGTGTGGACTTCAGTGTGAATTGTAAAAAAAAGTTTCATACCTTAACACGCTTAGCCGACAGTCCATTAGCGTGATGTAACTTTGCCAGCTTGTGAAATCACTCACCTGCTGTGCCTCTATCAGCCTCGATTAGGTTTTGACTGTCTGGTGCAACCCTGCAGCTCAGGACAGCATGTTTCACGGCTGGATGGGTGCAGTTATAGTCTCTCAGCCGTCTGTTTCCATACTGCTCCTGATAGATGCCCAAAATAAACATAGACTACAACAGTCTCTCCTTATGATGGCTGTCATCTCGAGGTCATGTGTGTAGACGAACACCGTTCTTCAAATGTGGTAACCCATATGGTCATCATGAAAGAATGATGTATTTGTAATTTGAGCAATGTCATTTGATATATACACATAGATGTATATGTGTATGTCCTGCAGTTACTGTCTTTTTCAGTAACCGAGAACCTTTGCTTTTGCACGATTCTGCATCCACTGCGATTACACAACAGTATAAAGTCTGATATTACTGCCATATTAGTTATTAACAAAGTGAGTAGTGTCAGCAAAACAAAAAACATCACTTTGTACGATTTGAACCAGTTTTGTCAGAGGCAGACGTGTCCGTGTGAAGCAGAAACCAGACACTCCATTAGACGCGGCCCTCATCGCTCACTGCCACGGTTTATTGACTCATGTGCCTTTTTTCTTAATCGACTTCCCCCGCAGCTCTTCACTGAGCACCAGACAGACCGCTTCAGCCCCATTACGCTGACTAATTGGTTAAACAATCAGACGGATAAAGGATTTTCTTGTGACTCTCAGGTGAAATCCACCGTATGACTGCACTTGTTTGAAGTCAGCAGATGACTAATGTTTCTAAACCTTGTTTTTCAGGCCCTTCAGCACGGATTCTTGAACTTTGAGACGTTCAACGTAAACGAGTATGAACATTACGAGGTAATGATGCCCTTCCGTCATGAAATGCTCATTAGGCGAACCAGCGTGCAGTGTTTTACCCAGAATTCTGTTCATTGCTCCTCAAGCCGGTTACATAATCAGGTTTATTCCACCAGGAACCGAAGACATTTTTAAATAATGATAATCTCGGCTTGTTCAGTTT
>NC_039289.1:5600724-5663138 GCF_003368295.1 Carassius auratus
ACACATTATGAACAAATTCTGTAGCTTTTGCAAAAATAAGTCTTTAAGCAATTTTCTTAACATTGCATTTAAGTAAAATTTTTTTGAATATTTACAATTTTACCGTATTTCTTTTCTTCAAATATGATTTTTTTTTTTTTTTTTTTTTACAGCATTTATCTCTGTACATTTTACAAAATAAGTCTTTAATTCCAGTAATTTTACTATCATTACATTCTATTATTTATTATACATATATTTCAATTATTACAGCATCACATTTGGGGAATAGAGGCAGATACTCACTGTTTAGGGTACCATGACAAGACTCCATCCTGAAGAACTACCCAGTAGGAGCGCCAGCCAAAAAACCTCGAGCTCTGAAATAAAAATAGAAAAGGAAATTGAAAAATATTCCAAATCTGTCTACTATAGTTATAGATTTTGATAAAGCATACCTTCCAAAGAGGCCCCTCAAACATTTTAACATGTCGCGTCATGCCCTACAGGAGGAAAGTGTCATAACAATAAAAACCAAATTCACAAACAAAACCGTACACCATCGTAAATAAGTGTCAAAACATCAGCGTTATGATATGGTGATATTTTTAATTACATGTATTTGAACTGTCGAATTAATTGAACCTACTTTCATAACATTTCCTGTAATGATCTGCTTCATTTCTGCATCGTTAGCCAAATCAAAAACAGTCTGATCTAAAAGCAAATGAGAAACAAAAAGGCTAAAATTAATCAACATGTATCAGGCAACCACAAAAAGTCAGAGGTCAATCAACAAAAAAAAAATGCATTGTTATATATAAATCTGTAGATGTGCTAAAATAGTAAAATACGACTAAGACCGTAACGAAACTACAACATCAATAACAACATCGAATGTGCGAAAATACTGACTTTGGCGACAAACACAGCAGTGTTGAATGCTTTGAAAAGCGACGCTACTATAAGGAGGAGCTCACTACCGATTTTGTTCTTGATGTTGGGTTGGCCTTGTGCTGAAGGAAGCCTTGAACGGCGCACTGTTTCTGGCCTTCTGTAAGCGGCGCAGTGCAGCGGCGTGTTGCCCAACAAGTCTGTACAGCTTATGTTTGGGGGTTTCTTCATGTTTAGCTACACGAGGAACAAGAAGATCAGACCTCACAACTGCTCAAAGGGGTTTAGTGACAACAACAAGTTCTGCAAAGTAGTTTAGCAAGGTTTACCAGTCTTGTGAGGGTACACAAGGCTCCTTCCCGCGCACGCCTCCAGCAGCTGCTCCTCTAGTTTCCTCTCTTCAGTCCGCTCAGCAGCTACAAGGTCAGAAATTGAATGCTAGTGATTTTAGCAATCATTCTGCAGAATCTTTATCCAAAATAAATACGATTTCATGCACTTTCAGCACGCCTTACCCTCCAACATGCTTTTAATCTCAGCACTCTGGGTAATGTCTTTAGGTATCTGGGCCATGCCGTTGATGACAGAAGCGCAAGCGTCATACTGAAGAAGCAACATTACAACCTCCTAAACCACAAAACTAGCATTCAGTATCCCAATCAGTATTAAACATTTCAGGTGAGAGTTACTATATCAGGGATTTAAAGGGATATAAAGGGAATTTTGTCATTAATCACTTTACCCCCATGTCGTTCCAAACCCGTAAAAGCTTTGTTCGTCTTCAGAACACAATTTAAGATATTTTGGATGATTATAATGTTATAACGTATGCAGATTGCGTTTCAGCGGATGTTTTTCCAAAACGGCGCAATGGTGATGTGGATTTGTTGTTGTTTTCCTCGCATACATAAGTATTCTCGTCGCTCATAACGTTACGTTGAACCACTGATGGCAGATGGACTATTCGGACGACGTCTTTCAAACTTTTCTGGACCTTGACAGTGTCATTTATTTGACGGTCTATGGGACAGTCACAAGCCTCCTGGTTTTCTTTCAAAATATATTCAATTGTGTTCTGAAGACGAACTAAGCTTTTACGGGTTTGGAACTAAATCGGGGTAAGTAATTGATGACTAAATTTAAATTTTAGGGTGGAATATCCCTTTAAGGCTATACACGCTCATATGGCTCAAAAGTATAGCACTTCTTTGAGATTGCCCAAAAATGCCTTTTATGACTCTGCTAACTGCTAACCGATAGCCAATGTATTACTTGACATAAAATAAACATTATATTAAATAAAAACGTGTATGTGTGTGTGTGTGATTATATATCAAGTCAAGTCAGCTTTATTGTCAATTTTCTACATGTAGAGTACAGTAGTAAAAATCTAGATCAAATATAACACGTAAGATACAACTTTACAATAAGGGCATGTAAAAAAGTCATATAACAGAAATAAAAATAAAGTTAAATAAAGCAGTGCAAGGCACATGGCAGATAGATTGCCAAAGCAACATTTCTAATTTTGATTTACTGTGTTTATTATTGTTGATTTGTTTAAAATTATAAGTTGATTTGTGATTTCCGAGGTTGCAAATTATTTTATATTCTTCTTAATTTAAAACATTACTTACCTGTAAAAAACATTTACAATGATCAAATCCATTCAGGAAACAAATGTTCCTTAATATCATTGTTGGTTGCATTTCTTTCTTCTTTTTTTATATTAGTCAAACTGATTATCAGTCTATCATCAAAAGCTTATATCTCAGTGCATGAACAAGTATGACAGTAAAACATACTTTTCTCCCGTGTGGAATGCTGCTTTATGGAGAGGTGTGTCTCCGACATTATTTGGCAAATTGGCATCTGCTCCATTCTGTAAAGAAGCACAGATGAGGCAACAACTAGACATTAAAAAAACAAGCGCTAATTCTACTCGGAACATACCAGGGCACACATATATGAGAATATAAAAAGCGGAGATGTTCAATACCTTCAGTAAGGTCTCAACAACATCTTTGTGCCCAAAGTAGCAGGCCAGATGAAGAGGAGTCCAGCCATGATTAGATTTGCTTTTGCCTGAAACAATGCAACGCTGTTAGAAGTACTCCAATATGTCTGGAAACATTCGAGTTGTCAACAGAAACCTAATGAGGTGTTCTACCCTTGCAGTTGATGTCGATTTTGGCCTCCTCCTTTATCTTGGACATCAAAAGCTTCCGGATTCCTTCTAGGTTCCCGTTCCTGGCATCCCTGAGGAACTGCTCCTCCGGGTCCAGCTCCTCCATGACTTCATGAACAATTAAAAACATAACATTCAAACAAAAACCGTAAATCAGAGCCTCGAGTAACCGTGTAAGGGTATTAAAAAGCCATGTCATATTCCAGGAAACATATAAATGTAGACTGAAACAAATGGCATGTGACTTCCTTGTTTAGACTGGAAGAAAACATTTAAAAGCCGTAAACAGAGCAGAACCTATTAGTGACATCATCAGAAATGCCCTTATAATAAAGGTCTGGTGAAAAAGCACCAAAGAAAACCAGACAATAATTAATTCTAAGCAGGTTAACCCTATATAGCCTAGTGTATCATATTTGAAATTGATATTTGTAAGGCCTCTTAAATTATCAACATAAAACTACATGCATTCTACTTCTACATATTTTTTTTAAGCAAGTAAAAGGCATTTTCATAAAAATGTCCATTCTATAAACTTATTTCAGCTCATGATACATGCTGTGAAATCTGGTTTGACATTCACGGCGTAAATGTAAGAGACACTTAGCAGACATTTCAAGATCGAATTTGAACACTTGATGGACTGAAGCAACTTCGGTTTACTTAAATATCCATAAATCATGTTAAAAAGCGAGGATCAAAAATTATGCATCACATTTTTCGAAGAACATGTATTCATTCATCTCTCAATCATCTTTGCATTGCATTGCATTGCATTATGACTTTACAGGGTTAATATGTCGGCCACTGATGCAACCAGGCAGGAAAAACAAATGTCTTTGTATGCAGATTAACCGTTTGGTAAAGCATAAAGCTTTTGTTTGTGCTGAATGTAGGTCCGTATGCTAAAAGAAAGATGTAATATATAGGTTTAAGAGCCAAACTTAGACTAACACACAACTTAAGTGAATAAAAATAGGTTAAAAATCATCGTGCACTTAAGTGTTTCCACTATCACCAAATACATTTGAGCGAACTGTCAATCATTTCCTGGAAAGAAATAGTTAAGTTACACCACAAAGTTATGAAAGCGCGGTGCTTTTCTACGGTTGTAAATGACTTGAAAGTTAATGGAAGATAAACTTCAGCAGTAAATAACAAAGTAAAGTCGACTGTCATTTAACTTTCTGACCTCTCAAGCCTTGATACAAACTTGTCTGAGCACAACATCACCACCAGGACTGTTCAACTTGATCAACCTGTCTGCATTTGATTGCTTTCTATCTGTCAGAGCATTGACTTCACAGGGAACTGAGAGTTAAACCGATAAAACTAGCTGAAGAGCATCGAAGATAGTTTCTATTCATTTAATCTTTAAGTCCATTTACTTGCAAATATCGGAGGTCTCCATCAGGATGTGGGTTTATTGGTCATGAGCTGCAGTCAAAAATAAAATGCAAAATAAAACAAATAATAAAATCCAAATGATTTACAAAAATCACTGTGTGTGTGTGTAAACCGCTCTAAACATGTCAAACATAACTTATAAATATTTTGCATAAGTTCTAACTTATAAAATATATAAAGACTTGCCTGTTTTTAAAAGTTAAAGCATGACTTGAGGTTCGAGACGCGCTGACATCCTTGCTGCAGATCACTCCGCAATAAAAAACATAAATTATTTCAACAAATGATTTCCATGAACTGCTTTATCATAGAGTTGACAGAGCATGCGATGCACTCTTCCCGTTTGAGAGACTCACACTCACACACGAGAGTCTTTGCTAATAGTGCAAAGTTCTTCACAAGCATCTTTAACAAACATCTTACAATTTGCTGTGCAACTCCACACAGACTGCGCGCTAACTAACATCACAAGGCGATATGGAAATAAACAGCTGACTGACAACACGCGTGATGACGATGCACATCCGGTTTGGATGACCGTAAACAGCCAACTTCTACTACTAGTACTACTACTAATAATAATAGGTTTTAGAATAGTTAGAGATTATACGGACAGACAGACAAACAAACAAACAAACATATTTTTCCCCCTCAACTCTGTTGTTCATGGCTCTTATTTTGAAATGTGTTGCGGAAGTGAGTCAGTTGCGTCCTCAACATGGAGGGGTTCGTGGCAGACGGCGTGTCAGCGCCTTTACCTGGACGATGTGCTTTTTATGTAGCAAAAAAGAAACGATACTGCAAGATGATTGTTGGAAGTGGGAAAACTTTCTGCGGGGAACATGCAAACGCTGTATGTGGATGGAAATACGTTATACTGGCAATGTTGTGCTACCCCTGAATGGATGCACTACTACTTAACTTAAGTTACTCCTATTAATAGATCAAATGAGTTATTGTTTTCTAAAAATTTGATGTCATTTCAATATAGGGTGAAGAAGAGAGTGAGAAAAAACGAATACCCTGTCCTCTGGACCCCAAACAGTAAGAAGTTCACTCTTCTAACAAGTCTGAGAAAGTTTCTGTAGTGTTTAAGTAGTTCAGTCCAAACTGAATCAATAATTATTCCAGAGTTTTAAATTCATGCATAAAGAAATGTTATATCTGGCTTGAATGTTTCTTAATAAATTAATTAATGTGAAACTTGACAAATCTAGAAGTGAATGCATTATGACTGGTGTCATTGCATCATTTTGCATTTGAAAGACTTTGATATACATACATGTAATATTTCACATTAAGGACATATTTAAAAACCTAAAAAATGTGTGTTTTAAAATTAACCTCTGTATCCTACTGTCATATAGTCAATATGAAATATTGAGGTTCAGTCTGAGGTGGTTTTAAGGGTCATTTAATGTCAACATTTGTAAATAAAGAGAAATAAAATGACATTTGTACATTTGTGTTAAGAACATTAGTCATCATTTATAACTATTTTTAAAGTTAAATTTGGATTATTCCTAAAACTTATAACAAGTAGAGTTTTGTCCCATATCTAAGTTGTAGAGTTTGAACCTTTATGTTTTTTATGTTAAAAAATCTTCTCTCCTGACACAAACAGCACTGTTTTGAAGATAATTTGGCTAAACACCTGAAGAAATGCAACTCTAAGGAGAAACCAAAACCTGTATGTATAAATAATTCCACCTACAATTATTTCTGAAGAATACTTTGTAATAACATTAGAAAAATGAAATCCATGTGGCATAACACAATGCTTGGCTGCTATTAATGGCTGCTATGTTTGATTTGTTTATAGATTTATTATGTGAAGGATATCAATGCAGGGTCTGCAAATGAAGATGAACCTATAGAGGAGGTGATTGTATTGGTTATGAGAGCATGCGAATCGAGATTTCATGGCTTTAAGTAATAGATATGTGATTAATAATGTTGCATCAATGCAGATAACCATTGCTGAGCGATCCAAAGAGGAACTGGAAAAGTTGATTGTGAAACTCAAAACTGCACTGAAGGGTATCCAACGGTCACTTGAGTTTCATCACATGATTATTAAATCTGGTTAGGCCAATGTCATTTTTTTAAATGTAATTATAAGCCATTTGTACGTATTTCCTCAGGACTAAATACCAAACTCGTTGAAAAAATCCTCTCCCATGCTGCTTTACATGAGCCTCTAAGTGACCCAAAGAATGGAGATTCTGCCTTTAAACACCTCAAACAACAGGTAAAGCACTCCAGAACCGCTTAAGCACACATACTATATATAAATAATCTTTGTTTATCCTCATTTTCAAGATATGTTTCACAGGCTTCAATTCTTGGAAACATGGAGGTTTTAGAACTGCTCGGCCCGAACAGATGCTACATAGAGTTTGGAGCAGGGAAAGGAAAACTCTCCCACTGGATTCACATCGCTCTTAAAGCAGCTGAAAATGTGAATTTTTTACTTGTGGAAAGGTCCAGTACTCGCTTTAAGGTGAGGTTTATTCGCATAAAGCTATCCTTTCGTCAAATTCAGAAAAATATTGTTCTTTCGACTCAAAAGTGAGGCTGAATTTCAATTTGATGTGTTTTAGGTGGATGGCAAGCACAAAAATACAGGCTCGACGTTTGATAGGCTTCAGGTTGATATTCAGCACCTTGATTTATGTGAGTAAACTAGTTGTAATTGTCTTAATATATTCTAAAATTAATTGTTTTATTATATTATTTTGATCTGCTAATAAACAACTTCTTTGTACCTTTCAGCAAAGGTCCCTCTCCTGAGAAATAAAGGACTTCCTATTATTGGTGTTGGGAAGCACCTCTGTGGTGCAGCAACAGGTTGAAGAGAATTACTTAAACATCATTATGGTATCAGTACTACTAGATTGAGTTTTGTTGACTTGACTCCACAGATCTGGCCCTTCGGTGTTTATTTGAGCACAACTGCTCTGACAAAGATGATGAACCTCCAACAAAGCGCATAAAACTCCATCAGAATGAGGGTGCTGGTGATTTTATTAAGCCTGTTCCCTCAACCGAAGGCAGGGAGACTGGCGAAAGGCTCATAGTGTCAGGACTGGCCATTGCTCTTTGCTGCCACCACCGTTGCGACTGGAGACACTACGTGGGAAAAGACTTCTTCACGAAGAGAGGTCTTGGACCAGAAGAGTTTGCTGCTTTTCAGCGCATGTCAAGCTGGGCTACTTGTGGGATGAGAAAAATTGGGTCCAATACAACGGATAAACGAAGTGAACATAAAACAGGTGAAGAGGAAGAACATGAGATATGCGAGGACACTTTACCAGATCCCCTCAATGGGTGAGTTTTCTGCTGATCGACCAATACAAATTGCATCAAGATCATGATCTCATTTTTAACGTTTTTCCTTGCAGTTTGATGTCAGTTGAAGACCGGGAACAGATCGGATGGCTTTGTAAGCGTCTGATTGACCATGGCAGAGTGTATTACCTTCAGCAAAAAGGCTTTGAAACCAACCTGAAATACTACACAAGCAGAGACATTTCATTGGAGAATGTGTTACTAACAGCCGTTCCCGCAGCCAATCAGAACAGAGATGAATCTCAACAGCCTTCTTAAACAAGACAAACTAGCACAAGTGCAGGACACATGTCCTTCATTTGATTTGATCAATGTTGATGCATTTTTATTTTTTAGCTCATCCACAAACATTAGTTATGACATACTAGCAGAAAGCAGCAACTCCAACAAACAGCATAGACGAGATGTTTAAAAGGCGTGAAGTGCTCTTCACAAAACGTGGGGGAACAAAACTTGACATGATGGACCGGCAGATCAAGACAGAAGCCAGCATGCAAGTCACAAAGAAGATGCGGTCTCTGACACGCCTTCCAATGTCACATTTATCACTGATGTGAAAGTTTGGGATCCTGCAAGAGACATTTAACACAAAAGTTGATCTTTAAAAGGCTCTCAAGGCTTTAATTTCATTGTTTGATTAACTTATGAAACAAGTTACAATAAAAAAAAATAAGTTCAGCTACCAATTTTGCACACAATACATATTGAGTACGGCATAACCTCTTTTCCGGGCCTCTTGGATGTAGAAGTGCATGAACTCGCGACCAAACATCTCCCTGTCATTCTCTTCTTCATCTGCATCCTCTTTTAAGTCAGGAAGCGTCACATCATATGTCAAAGGATTGTCTCGGAAATTCACAAACCTGCAGAATGAGCATTTTAAACTTCGTAATCATTTGTAAAAATGCGCAAGGATGCAGACGTGAATGCTTCACCAGTGCTAAGCAACTCAGTCCAAGAAGCATTTGCATTCTTGCAAGATATAGATTACAAGTTTTTTTTTATTGGTCCCCAATGACACTCTACAAATTGAATAATAGTTTAGTGCTTACCTGAGGTTACTCATGCCCTCCATAAGTGGAGGAATGTCTCGTAGTTTATTTTTGCTCAGAACTAGCGTGTCCAGACTTTGCATGCGACAGATATTGTCTGGCAGGTACTCTAGTTCGTTTCTTGGGAGCCACAAGGTGTGAAGTTTCTCCATTCTAAATTGGGATGTAAAGTTTATAAAAATCTTGTTTCTATTAGTACTACGTTGACAGAAAATAATGAGCCGATGTTGCTTGTTTGTTATTTAGTATTTTACCTGTGAATATCTTCTGGCAAACTTTCCAACCTGTTGCTGCCCATGTCTAGCCACTCTAGAGAAGGAAGGTTGACCACACAATCTGGGATGGTGGTGAACTGGTTCATGGAGAGGTCCAAGTGATACAGCTTCTTTAGATTGCTAAGCTAAGGAAATAAGATCAAAGTAAGCACAGGCAGTAGGTTTATAGAGAGTTTTAAAGACCAAATATGTTGTGTATACATATGTGTTCAATGATATTGATACCTGAGTCGGCAACTCATCCAGATTTTCGTTCATTGAAAGTTCCAGTTTCTCCAGATTTTCACAGCAACCAAGTTCTTCTGGTACGCAGCTTACTTTATTATAGCTCAAAAACAGCTCTCTTAACCGAGTTAGTTTGCCTGTTAGTTATAAGAGCATATCTGAGAGTTACTTTGGCTAAAGAAAGTCAAAGTTTGTACAAATTACACCAGTTTTTGTACTGACCGATTTCTTTAGGTATTTCTGTGACTGAATTGCGAGACAGGTCCAAGACTATGAGACTCTCAAAGCTTGAGATGAACCGGGGGATTTTTTTAAGTCCTATTCGGTGTAACTGCCATTCTTGGATCTGGGAGAGTTGAACTAGAGCTGGAGGAAGAGTCTGCGAAAAGAGTGCAAAGAATGAAAACCAAACACTAGATAGGAGAAAAAAAATCATTAAAGCCAGTAGGACTGCTATATCTGCAATAAACAAGCATTGTTGTCTAGCTCTTTTTCTTTTAGAAGTCTGGAATGTCCAATCCTGTTTCTGGAGGGCCACCTTTCTGTGGAGTTCAGCTTCTACCTCCATTAAGCACACTTACCCTGCGTACAATTCGGAAGGGCTCATCCCTATGTCTTAATCCCTCCAAAGGGTTTACCCTCTGGAGTGAGAGCTTCTAAAGGTTTAGGGGACCAAACAACTGTTTCTTGAAGTGCCCTTCTGCGTCATCACACTGTGCCCACACGCAGGCGCTGTCATCATGCAAAGAATCTGCTCAAAGGATCATGGGAGCCCGAAGTTTCCAAGTGTTGTACCCTTCGAAATCCTTCATTCTGAAGGGCCCTTTGAAGTAGCCAGTTTTGAGCCCTTCCATTAGAAATGACTCTTCAATATGGCGGCCATAATTGTTTTCACTCCAAAGTGCCCTTCGGAAGGCGATATATCCCGTTTGGAACACACCATCAATCAAGGTTTTTAAAATGACTTTAAATACCTAGGCAGGTGTGTTTGAGCAGGTTGAAGCTAACCTTTGCAGGAACTCCAGAAGCAGGATTGGATGCCTTTGCTCTAAGTACTGCCACAAACCATATCATAGTCCAAAGGTGTCCAATCTTGTTCCTGGAGGCTCAGTGTCCTGAGTTTAGCTGTAACCCTAATTAAACCTGATCCAGCTTATAAACTGGTTCTGGAGCTAGAGGACCACATTCCTTCTAAGTATACTTTCAATCTTGATTAAACACCTGAAACAACTAGTCAGGGTCTTCAGAAGGTAAATTCTGTAGGAATGGAAACCTCCAAGAGTGGAACTGGACAACTGTGCCAAGTGTAGGTGACTTGGGCGCAAGCCCATTCATCGCCCCTTTGGGATAAGACCTTTATTTATATATTTGTCAATGAGTCAATGGTACACCTTGCTCTCTAGATGACAGCACTGGATTTTTGATTCTAATTTGAATCTGACCACAAAATCCAAAGCACAGAATTCTTTACCTTCCACTCCTCCTGTTCAATACGCAGGATGACGCGCCCTTCCTCTGTCACAACTTTTTCCTTTAGCTTGGCCAAAGTGATACGATCCTCCCAAGCACCTGTCAACCTAAGCCAAAGATTTTGAACTATTCAAAAACTCTCTTTATACTAAATCTGTTAACGGAGGTTTCAGGATAAATTAAGTGGTTCTCAACTGGTTCTTCAGGATCCAGATTTTACTTAGGACATCAAGGGGCAACCCAAAACAGTACTAAAGCCAAAATTAACATTTGGTGCAGTATGGTTTGTATCTTTTTTTTTAACCTTGCATAGTTTAGTTCATGGTTTTTAAAAGATGAAGCTCATGTCAAACAACTTCCCATGCTGATAAATATTTGGCGAGCTTTTACAAAGTAACAAATGAATCATAGAGTTTGAGTGGACTCTTGACCTTTAATGCTGAAAAGTATTTTCAACATAAATCCCAACTATACATGATTTTATGATTACTGTTCGCACTTAGTATCCTGAAATGCTTTTTAAGATCACGATCCACCAGTTGAGAACCTTTACTTAAAAAAAATTATAATTATGCTTCCCATGGGATATATGACAGTAATGGACTTACCTACCCACTGCTCTCCTGTCTCTCTGCTCTATCTCCTTCTTCAGTTCATCTTTGCTTTTCTTTATCCTGGTTTCCCACAGAGCCTTGATAGAGTTCACCGCCCCACAGCACACAGTGACCCCCGTCATGATGATACAGAGCCCCAAATATCACCTCACACACACAGTATGCTAGGGCAGTAGATAAGCCATTTTAATGGCCAGGAATATGCATGCACTGTATGTTGTATTGGTTTGATATGACTTGCCACATTGAATTATTACTATGTAAATCATATGCTGGGATTGGCATTAAAGAAACTGAGAAAGTTTGAATTAGCGAATGCTTACCACTCTCATTGGGTAATATTGTCCTTCCAGCGCTTGTACCATGTTTTTACCAGGTCAGCTCCCATTTGATATAAAGAAGATAGTCACCAATGCTGCACAATTCCTCTGACGATTCTAGTAAGTGTGACCTGTGTTGAAAGAATTAGCTTTGAAGTAATTATCCCCTCCGTGTTTGTCCCAGGTTTTCCCTCTTGAAGCATAACTCCGGCCAGTGTCTATATTTAACCAGAGACAACACTGAATAGTGTGGTCACATGCTAAAGTTGGCACAAGAGCAGCTGTCTACTTTTGTATAGCTACTTTACCACACCAGACGTGCATTTAAGAATAGAGCAACATTAACCTGATTAACAATGAAGCTTAGGACTGTTTCAAAACATTGCTAATAGATATATATTTGTAAATCGTGGCTGCTGCTTTAGTAAAATGTTTGGTCCCACTTTATATTAGGTGGCCTTAACTACTATGTACTTACATAAAAAATAAGTACAATGTACTTACTGTGTTCATATTGTATTGTAAAACACTTTTGCTGCTATTGAGTTGGGATAGGGGTAAGGTTAGGGAGAGGGTTGGAGGTATGGCTAAGTTTAAGGGTGGGTTAAGGTGTAAAGTATGGGTCAACAGTGTAATCATAAATGTAATTACAGAAATTAAATACAGATGTAATTACATGTCGTTTTTTTTAAATATAAGTACAATGTTAAAACATGTATGTACACAATAATTACATTGTACTAAATTATTAATTAAAATGTAAGTACATAGTAGTTAAGGCCACTTAATATAAAGTGTGTCCAAATGTTTTAATGTTATAAACTGAATTAAAAAAGGTGTAAAAACAATTTTCACTCAAGTTGCTTGTAAATTTGACAGTTAATTACAAAGAAATATCAAATACCATTGATTTAAACATGAAATTATGAAGTAGAGAAAGAATGAAATAGCATTTTCACGTAAAAAACATGTTTTATTATATAGTTTTTTTATGTAAAAGTTTAACACATTCTTGAGTATTTAAATGAACAACCTACTTTAATGTGCATAATGTCACCTTACATAAAATTGTACTTTAATTCCAGTTGACCAGTTACGTTACTCTTTATAGACTGCAAACAAAATGCAAACGGCAAACAAAGATCTGTTTTTATAGATGTATTCAGTGAATGTGTCTGAAGTGGGACTCCAGATGGCTCTACTGGAGCAGTTCACCACCGAATCCTTCAGCTGCCCGATGGCCACGTAACAGACCAGCTTATATCGATCATACAACAGCTTCTTTATAGCCATCCTAATACAGTCGGACAGCTCTTTGGAGATGTCTGAGCATGAGCAGCTGTACTCGACAGACTCCAATCTTTCATCAACAATGTGTTTGATTATTTCACGAGCTCGTTCAGTGGAGAACCGTCTTTCTGCGATGGTCTGGTAGTTAATGAGCTTCTCGTCTCGGTCTGGTAACTTTTGGCCTTTCGGTTCCTTCTTCGTCTGGTTAAAGCTGCATCTCCTTGGGATGGGGATCTGTGATGATGTCCTGCTCTTTCTTTGAGGGTCTTCCTTGGACATTTTCCATCTTATGATGCTTTTACTTTTCTCTTGGGGTCCGTTCGACTGTTTCTCCTCTTTCTTGTTTAATTAGATACATAAATATAATTGTTACTGTCATTTATCCAATGAAAAGGTATATATGTAGCATGTATGTTAGTCATCTTTCTTCTTTTAACCTTATGCTTACCATTCATTTGATTATATATACAATAAAAACAGCAATATTGTGAGATATTACAATTTAAATAACTGTTTTCTATTGTAATACAATTAAAAAAATGTCAATTATTCCTGATGCCAAGCTGAATTTTCAGCATCATTATTCCAGCCTTCAGGATCACGCTACTTCAGAAATCATTATAATATGCTGAATTGATGCTCAAGAAATATTTCTTATTTTTATCAATGTTGAAAAGAGTTAATATTTTTATAGAACCTGTGATACATTTTTTCCCTTTGAGTAGAATGCTAAAAAAAGAACATTTATTTGAAATATAAATCTTTACCATCATAGTTTTATGCATCCTTGCTGAATATAATATAACTGAACCCAAACATGCATATTACAGATTAAACAGGTTTTTATAGTTAATTTTATTGTTAAAAAACCTAATGTCAGATTATCGCTAAATTACAATAATGAGAAATAATGTCATATAAAGATTTTATTTTGAATTTGCAAATATTCTGTTAATTTAAATCAAGATTTTGAAATTTGCCATTGTATTATTTAATATTCATTGTTTACAATCCATCAAGATTAAATCAAGTTTTTCTAACTCAGCTGCACCAAACTTTAAACCATTAACCAATTTACATTTAAATTATTTGAACAGTTTTAGTTTTATAGTAAACCTTGAATACAATTAATCCTGTTATGTGAGAAAGTCTTACCTGCATGTTCTTTCTGTAACAGATGCTTGGCTAAACTTCTTTTAGTTGGTGTTCAATGGATAGAGGCACCAGGCTTTAAAATCTAAGCGGAGAATGCATAAAGCTCCTCCCCCTCCTGAAGCTCTGTTTGACTTGTCTAAGAATCATAAATCTTATCATATTTACCAGCGGTATTCATTCCGGCTGCTGGAGTTCAACCGTGTTTTGAGATGTTATAGTAACACTGCTTGCCGCTGAGAAACGGTTCCTCAAGTGTACAATTTATTAAAACACTTTCCTTTGTAATTCACACACAACAATCCCTCGAGGAAACTCCCATTATTCATGAGTGGCAGAACATTATGCTCCAACAAGAATCATCACACCAGAGAAGATAAGAGGAAGCATCAGTACATCCCACCATTTGAATCACATTTGCATTTTGCTTTAAAAACACTGGAGCGGAGAGAAAAGCAGCACGGAAGAAAAAAGAAATTATATTTTGCTTCAAGAAAATGGTTTTAAAAAGTAATAATAATATTTCTTTATACAGAATATAATTTCTTTTTTTATTTGCTTTTGGGGGGGGGGTGAACCCAAGATGAACCCAGACTATTTCTAAATGTTGTCCACTAACAAATATCACTGATTTTAAAAACCCTTGTGCAACACCATTAGAGATTTTACAGTATTCAGAAAGTTTATATACAAAAACACAGGTACATTTTTTTATATATATATATATATATATATATTGCTACATCGAGTTCATATTGTCTAACATTCAACAATTCACAATACGTTCTAGTAGAAGTAACGCCTGATGTCAGTAAGGCAACAAGAGGACAGATAGAAAAACAACAAAACACCAGTTATTAGCTTTATGACATTGTGGAAATGTTCTTTGGAAACTAATGGCTCAAATAGCTCAGTGCCCCAGTAACGAAAATATTATTTAGTGTCGGGAAACGGACTCTAGATATGCTTGGAGGAAGTGTGCTTTCTACTTCAGGTCCAGGACCATGGAAGCGGGGTTTTCCAGGTACGATATCCACAGGTTAGAGAAACGACACATGGTTGCTCCGTCAATGATCCGGTGGTCGGCAGACCAGCTCACATTCATGATATGTGCTTTCACTACCTCGCCCTTGTGGTTGAACCGTGGCAGCACCTGGGGAGAACGCACAAAATTAGGCTGTGTTCTAATAACTAGTGTGCTGCTTTGATACCTGCGTAGGCAGCATACTAACTGAAACAGAACCTCGTTGGTTTTGAAAGATGTATATCTGCAGCAACTCAGTGGATCATAAAACTTGCACTGTTTGCAACTGATTCCAACTGAGTTTAGCGTTAGCATGTTGCTAAGCTAACTGAGGAATAATTTAGTATGCGTTACACAATATAGACAAATATTGGGCAACATTAAGTACAGTGATGATATTTAGTATGCGTTACACAATATAGACAAATATTGGGCAACATTAAGTACAGTGACGATTCTAATATCTTATCGTGTAAATAGTAATGTAAATTCGTCATATTGGCTTTGTCGTCCATTTTTTTTTTTTTTTTTTTTTTACACTAACCTTGTTCCAAAGCATTATGGGATTGGCTGAACATATATGTGGTTCTATGTAACTTAGTTCTTAGCCAAAATTCTCTTACATCTTAGACGACAACAAAAACCTTTTTTAAAAGCCTTTGTATTCGAGCGCGCTTGTTTTTCCTACATATGTACAAAATGTTGCGTACATATGTTTTGGAAAAAGAGCTGTAGAGAAAATATATAATAAAATATATATATATTTCAAAGGAATCCAACGGTGAATCTCAATCTCAACAAACATCTAAAAACTAGGAAAATGTATTACAATGCTAGTATAGAAAATAGTATGAATGCAGCAAACTGGTCCACCAATATCGGAAAACAAACCAAAATATGTTTTCCGACATACATGCTAATTCTCATTTCACACACTACATAGTGCAAATTATTAGTAAACTGAAATTTTTTTGCTAAATTTTACCTGGATCTTTCCAAGAGCACCAATGGCAACCTCAGGCGGTAATATGACCGGCTTTGCGTAGGTTCCTCCAATCTGTCAACAACAACGTTAATGCTATGTAATTTCCTCGTGTAGCTACACAGTTAGCACTACATTACAAGAGCAAGCAAAGTTCGTCCTGCAGTAAACTTACCGATCCAATGTTTGAGATTGTGAACGTTCCTCCTGTTAGGTCGGCGGTCCCCAACTGCCCTGCCGCTCCCAACGTCTGCAGGCGGTTGAGCTCCACCGCGATTTCAAAGACACTGAGCATCTGTACGTTCTTCACATTGGGAACTAGAAGTCCTTGACTGGTATCCATCGCCAGTCCAATGTTATGAGCAGCCTGGAGTAGGAAGAGCAATCAATGATCTAGCTCGACTGAATTCAAAGCATCTTTATTTAGATGGAAACGGTACCTTGTAGGTGATATTTGTGCAGTTTTCATCCAAAGAAGAGTTGAGAATGGGAAAATGGAGGAGAGCAAGAGATGCGGCCTGTTTGTGCAGAAGACACTTATATTAAAACCAGGCATAATTGGAGTTTTGCACCCCACAAATCAGGTTTATACCTTAATGAAGAATGGCATGTAGCTGAGCTTCACTCCTCGTGACTCAGCCAGGCCTTTCAGCTCTGAGCGCAACCGGACCAATAAGCTCAGATCCACTTCATCCTTGTAACCAAAGTGAGGGATCTTCAGGGCTGCTGACATGGTCTTTACCATCGCCTTCTGAAAGCCTTTGTTTGAAAAAATCGAATCAGTGACAATTCTGAAAATCATGCCGTTCACACTTGATTTAAACTTAACGTTAGCTCGTTGATAAGCTAACTACGCAAAATTATAGTATACTTAAATTTTTTTAACTTAAAATACAAATACTGATTGAACTACTCATTTTAACATCTTTCTTGTACCAAGTGAAGAACCATGTAAAATCATAATTTTGGCTCTATCGCCAATTTTGGATTTTAACGTAATGTATTATGTGATTTACTAAGCATATATTACTGTTAAAATAGACTTAACTATAGCCTTCTGAAAGCCTTTATTACAAAAGAAGAATAAAATCTTGTAGGTCATGAAAATCGTGTTGTTCACAACTGATTTCAATCGTGTTTAATGTTAGCATGTTGCTAAGCTAACTGCAAAATACTGTAGTATGCATTAAAATATATTAAATTATTTTGTATAATTAACTAAATTGTACTACTCCTATTAATATTTGTCTTTACTGGGTGAATAATTTTGCTTTTCTTTTTATATTTTATACACTTAACTTCGCAAAATCGCAATGAATTATGAGATTGACCAAACATACATGTGATTCTGCCTTAAAGCAAACGTTTACTGCTGACAATTATAACCATCGCTTTCTGAAAGCCTTTGTGAGAAAAATTTAAATTATGCTGTTTGCAATAGATTTCAAGTGATTTTAAGTTTGACGTTAACATGTTGGTAAGCTAACGTTAAAATGCATAATACAAAAATTGTGTAAAAATACCTAGATCGAACGACTCGTTAATATTTTTCTGCACTGACTGAATAATTACATACAATCTTCAAATTGGCTTTGTTTTCACAATGTATTATGGAATTGGCTAAGCATGTATTTGATTCTAGTCTTAAACATAGTCTTCTGAAAGTCTTCATTAAAATAAAAAACATGTTTTTATTTTGTTAAAAATAATGATCCTTGCCTCAGGGCCAAAAACTACTGCTGACAAAATTTTAACCCATCGACTTCTGAAAGCCTTTGTTGAAAGTTTCACCAACTGAAGCAACTTCTGAATCAAAACACACAAGCAAACAAACCTTTAATGGGTTCAGTGTGGTCTTTGCCTGTGAAAACTGGTTTAGGGATCACAGGAGTGGGTATACTAGGTGGACTCGTCTTCTCTTTGGGCTTTGCAGCTGGAGTTGAAGGTGCTACAGCCGCAGGAGGAGGAGGACGAATCTCCTGGAAGGGTGCTGGGGGTAAGATGGCCCCCGTCTGTCTGGCTATGAAGTTCAGGATGTCTTCTTTGAGAATGCGGCTGTCTTTTCCAGTGCCGACGACTTCGCTTAATTTAATCTGCGAGGCAAAGATTTTTATGCAGATGGACCTTTTTTCTGAATTTCATTATGGAGAAACAGCACAAAAATCCCCAGTAGATCTAATATGCTGCACACTTCACCCTCACCTCTACTTGTGGCCATAGCAACACCACTATATTCTCCAACTACGTGATGCTGACAGGCTAGCTATTTATCTAACACTCTCTAAAGAGGATGTATGACTGTCTATATAGATACAAGCTACATCTCATGACCCTGATTTAAAGGGCTTCTGCACTGCTTAGCAACTTCCAGTGCTGTGCAAGAGTTTATGACCCCCGATGACAATAGCTAAAGACCACCTCCCACTGATGCTGACGTCATGCTCTACTTTAAATCACCTTATAACGTTTCGGGTGAAATTGAATTTTCAGTGGGAAAATAATGTAGGGAAGGGCTTGATTGAATGCCTCAGGATCTGATTTATTTACTTTATATAATTTATTTTAATTTTCACAATATAGTGTTTATCTAAGTTTCTGAGAAACAGAATAATTTAATAAATAAAATGTATTATATACATATATGTTACATTAAATATCCTGTTCAAATGTATGAGATTATGAAGAAAAACTTTAAAGCTGAGGTCTGTGCAATATTATATATATATATATATATATATATATATATATATATATATATATATATATATATACTAATAAATAAATAAAAATTAACTTTAAAACTGGTTTTAGTACAAGATATATTTTTATATAATACATATATTTATTTTATAATGAAATGTATTGCTAAGTTAAAAAGAAAATTCAATGCAAAGGAATTTTTTTATATAATTTAATATTATTTATATAATGTTATGTATATATAATTTAAAAATAAAAAATATAAAAAAACGTTTTGCTTACTTAAAATGAAGCTGAACTGACAAAATATAAATATTATGAGAAACTGAAATGTAAAAGCCTAAAAAATAGCTACGTTGACTTGACAAAATAAGCTGAAGTACTAAAATTACTAAAACTAAAACATTTAAAAAATCGAAATGAAAATATCTTTAAAGGCAAAAACGAATATAAATTACAACAACACATTACAAAACAAAATGACAAAACCTTAACTAAAATGAAAATCCAGAAATATAAGAAATAAAGCTAATTCAAAATATTAGTAAATAAATACTACAATAAAATGTAAGTACTAAAATAACACTGAATACGTTTCATAGGTAAATTATATACTTATTTGATAACTACAAATTATATATTTAAGTTATATATTTATAGTATACATAATATATACATTAAACCTATATATATATATATATATATATATATATATATATAAAATCAAAAACACACTCACACACACGTATGCATACACACACACACACACACAATTATCTTTTTAACTTTACAGATATCAAACAAGACAAAGACAAATCCAAGACGTACATTGTTCTCCATGGCTAAGCGTCTGACAGCGGGGGTTGCCTGAGTCTTGTGACCTTTGATCTCCTGGTGCGTGTGCTCCTCTTGAGACACGGCGGGCGTCTCCACCACATCCTCCTGAGGACCCTCCACTGCAAGAGCCAGGGAAACACTGAATGACTCCATACTAAAGGTCAAGTCCTTATACTTATAAAACTACTCTCAATACTTACCTTGACCTGCCTCCGTTTCAATGTCAACGAGGGGTTTGCCTACAAGTGCAATGGAATCAACATCATAGTAGAGTTTCCGGATGAATCCATCATAACGGCTGGTGATGGTGACAGATGCTTTGTCACTCTGGACTTCACAGATGCTGTCGAACTGAGACACTTTGTCGCCTTCTTTCACATACCTGACGATGACAAACAGATAATGATGATGACCTCTGCTGGTAGAGATTTGTAGGTGTCAAAAAAAAAGACATCAAACTTACCATTCTTTAACGGTCACCTCCATAATGCCCTCTCCAATATCTGAGAGCTTGAACTGCATAATAGGTCTAGCTGCAGCTGCAATAAGCGACAAAGTGATTATAAATACATTCTTCTAATTACGAACACTGAGATGTTCATAACAAATGTTAAAACTCACCATAGCTTGTGCGAAAGAACCGATGCTGTTGTCCAGAGATGAGGGAATGGGAGTGGGGTCGGGATACAAAGCAAGCTGTCTGGAGTGTTGAGCAGCAGTGTCTGTGCAGGCGAGCGGAGACCTAAAAAACACATGAAACACAACAAAAACATGAGTCAGTCTTTCAGTGTGTGCAGCATTTAAACTCAACGGCACTGCATATCCTCTAAACTACAGCAATGAAAAGAATCACTGACGATGATCAGATTAATGTCTTGAAAAAGGCTGTTTATAACTAGTTACAATAGGAAGAAGAATTTATTTCACATAATAACAAATCACAAATATATGCAAATTTATAGATGGATAGAAAGACATAAAATGTTATGTAAACAAAATGTTTATAAATTATATGGACTATAGGAAACTAAATTGCTATACATTTGAAGCTACAAATAAATACTTTTTAGATTTTACATATTTTATAAATATCAATACATACCATATATTAACTAATTATTAATACAATGTAGACATTTACACTAGCCTCTTAGTATTTGGATTAGACAATCAGACTGCTCGCATACTTTTTAATGCATGAGTTTTAACAGTTTACTTGGTGTTTATATATTGGTAACTATCCACACACATCATGCAGGTTCAGTGCTTCTTCAAGTGTTCATAGCTGCAGGCTGCTAGTTCCTGAAGTCCTTCCGTTTTAAGGTCACTTACAAACGCTGAATTGCAACAAAACGGACTCTAAATGTCACTTATGAACTTCGTAAGTCGTTGCAGTTGTAAGATGCATGCAAAATAAAAGGCCAAAACATACCAGGCGTCTCATAAACGCGAACGGAGCCCGCACAGTGACGAGGGTCGCCATCTTTCCCGAGCGATTTAGTGTAACCGGAAATGACGTAGCACTTACGCCCCGCTCCACTGACCAATCCGAGAGCTTTTTTGGCCAAGGGTAAATATTTCGAGAATATTTTAATAACAGAATATTTATAATAAAAGCGAAAACTTTGAATAGAACAAACAGATAGAATAAATTATATAATAAGCAGTTCAATAAATTATTCAACATTAAAGACATGTATAAATGGTAACTATAAATACAAATTATGCAATGTTATATTATTAAAAAACACACATTTTATTATTTAAATACATAAATTCTTAACTAAAACAATAACAAATAAATAACTAAAGATAGGATGGAAGAAAAAATAAAGAAAAAATGAAATAGGTAAATACGAAAGTAATAAATATATGTTTTAATTGCTGTCTTGGCAAGGTTGAACTGAAGAGGAAGGTCCGTCATCCAGCGAGAAATGATTGTTAGACAAGCTGAGATGTGAGCAGCTATCATCGGCCCATGTTTCTGAATGACAGAACCTATGATGCCATGTAGACAGAGAAAAGAAGTGGTCGAAGAACTGAGCCCTGAGGCACCCCAGTAGCTAGATGTAGCACCTCACATATCCAAGATATCTCGAAGGACCTATCTGTAAGACTGAAACCACTGGAGTGCGGTTCCTGAGATGCCCTTTGTCAGTAGGGTTGACAGGAGGATCTGGTGGTTAACCATGTCAAAAATAGCAGACAGATCCAGCAAGATAAGTATTGAAGACTTAGAATCCTCTCTTGCCAGTCTTATGGCTTCAGCAACTGAGAGCAAGGCAGTCTGGTTGAATGTCCACTTCTGAAGCCAGACTGGTTGCTGTCAAGGAGGTTGTTTTGTGTGAGAAAGGTAGAGACTTGATTGAACACAGCTCATTTAAGTGTTTTTGCAATAAAAGGAAGAAGGTTATGTAGTTTTCTAAAAGACATGGGTTAAGGTTGGGTTTCTTAAGTAGAGGGGTTATACGAAATTGTCTAAATGTTGGCGAGAAAACACCAGTGTGAAGAGATGTGTTGATGCGGATGAGTGCAGGTACAACTGCAGGAGAAATGGCTTGAAGGAGATGAAATGGAATAGGATCAAGCAGACAGGATGATTAGAAAGGATGAGTTTGGAGACTTCTGCCTCCATCATGTGAATGAGTGGTTGTTTACTGGTAAAATATGCTAGACAGATTGCGGGAGGAAAAATTGTGCACTGATGGGTTTTAATTTTATTAATGAAGAATGTGGCAAAGTCGTCAGCTGTTAGAGTTGATGGAGGAGCATGTGAGAGTTGTCAATTTAGTTATGATAGTATGTCCTTTTAGCAGTGGAGACATTAGCAGAGAAGGAAGAGAAGAGTGATATATATAAAGGTCATGCTATGACACCCCTAAAATTTATTTAAAAAATATATAATAAAAATAAGTAGCTTTTAGTTTTTTTCAGAAACATTTTGATGACAAAGTTTTATTATATGCTTATCAGTTCTCGGTTCTTTACGAATCGGACATGTTCCAAAACGAGTCAGTTAGTTCACTCGAAAACCGCGCAGTCAGATTTAAATGAACCGAGCGGTTTACTGAACCGGTTCAAACAATTCACTGAAAAGATCCGATTCAATAGAACGATTAGCCAACGAATCCGACATGGCTTCGCTGCGCATGCCCAGAACCCGTCCACCATAGCAGTGTGACTGGCAAGACTAGTTGCCAGCCCAGAGTGTGAATGATCGCATTGCCAGGAAATTCGCTGAGTTGTTATATGTAGGCGAGTCAAATCACTCTTTTATTTATTTCAACCGGCCCAGCTGCGTTTTAAGTTAATTTCTTCTTTCAGTTCCGACGAGCAGTTTCCCTAGCGCCAGAGCTTTTGTTGAGAAGTTCGCGTTTATCGCGGCATTGTTTGTGGCCATACGCCGGTAATATTAACTTTCGTACAGTGTGAAAGTCTCGCTCAGGTTCTTTATTCCCACTCTGCAGTACATCGTAACAATTACTCGAATTTTCGCGAAAATGGCCGCAACAACGTTCGAAATGGACGGAAGTGTAATGGAAGGGGTGAGTGTTCTATTTCGAACCTTTTTTTTGTTTGTTTAATATCTCCGATTAAAGTTTGAATGTTGAACATGTTAGAATGGCATCGACGGAATTGAATTTAGTAGTCTTCGGTAATTATATAAAAAATTTTTTTTTGGATGTTTGTCTTTAAAGGGAGGACAGATTTTAAGGCTGTCTGCGGCGCTGAGTTGCATCCAAGGGGCGTCAATCAAAATAAATAAAATCCGAGCCGGTAGAAGCACACCGGGTTTGAGGTAATGGAAATTTTGTTTCAGACACATTATGTATTCATCTCTGTGGCTTCATATACATTTAAATATTTAATTTTTATATATATGTGGAACATCCTCCATTTGCTCCCCCCTTTCCTATTCTACAGTGAATCATGAAACAAAGCAAAGTTGGTTGTTGGAGTCTAGTTAACGTTACTCAATTTACACTTCACTTGTGGAGTCAAGCGTATAGATATACGATTATATATAAAGTAAAGTCGTTTTGAACAGTTGTTTATCCCACAGAAACGCTATTAAATACTTTTACCATGAATTTTTAATGGGCCCCTTTGTTAGTTCGCACTGAAGCACATGACTACTTTCCATGTTATCTTCACTTTTATCTCTTTAAATTGTCTGGATTTTTATCGAAACTCTCTAGTCTCCCATATTTGTCTTTGTTGCATACATTAGTGTTTTTTTTTTACAAGTATACAAATGGAATTTATATAAAAGTGACTAAAACTCAATCTAGTCTAATACCTCTGTCGATAAATGGAGAAAATTGGATTATAAATGAGCTGTATTTTGAGCTGCGTGTGCTTAGTTTTCTCATCAATTGTTATCTCGACCCCCCCCCCTCATTCGGTTCAACGTCACTAGGCCTCAGCATCTGTCAGGTCTCGAGCTGGTGAGGGACATGTGCAACGGCAATCTGGAAGGAGCCACAGTGGGATCCTCAGAAATTACACTCACTCCTGGGAAAATCAAGGGTGGGAACCACGTCGCCGATACACGGACTGCTGGGTGAGTACCGTTTTCAGTCATTTACGCTGCGTCATTTCTGCTAAACTGTAAAATTATGGCAGTTTTGGACACCGTGATGAAGCATCTTTGGCCCCTAAGTGTACTTTTGTTGTCTGTGGTGTAGAAGCGTGGGACTGCTGATGCAGATCTCACTGCCGTGTGCCCTGTTCGCTCAGGGTCCGTCAGAGCTGTGCCTGAAGGGAGGAACCAATGCTGAGATGGCACCTCAGATCGACTACACATTGAAGGTATGTGTAGACGTATGTTTGCACACTGGGCAGGACCAGATTGAGTCATCACTTTCTAATTCTGCCGTTCAAATCCTTTTTAGGTCTTCAAACCGATAATGGAGAGATTCGGAGTTCAGTTTGACTGTGATTTAAAAATGAGGTATTGAGGCACGAGGTATTGGTGCAGATATGATTGTGGTCGTTAAAAAGTAAAACCTTAAATAGTTTTAAAATCTTTTTTTTTTTTTTGGCAAAAACAGGGGATACTATCCTAAAGGAGGTGGTGAGGTGGTGCTCAAGGTGAACCCTGTGAAGGAGCTGAGTCCCATCAATATGACTGAAAGAGGAAACATCACCAAGATCTACGGCAGGGCCTTCGTGGCTGGAGTGCTGCCCTTTAAGGTATAAGATTGTTGACTTTTTTGTTTGTTTGTTTAGCTTAACTACACAATTTTTCGGATGCTAATTGGCCATGGAAAAAATTATTCTTCCACAACATTTAAAAAAAAAATCGCTTTAGTTTGTATACTTGAAACAACAAGATTCGCCACGTAATTTGTTTATTATTCATAAGTAGTGCAACATTCGTAAACCACAACCTTTAATTTTTTTTTACATTTATTTTTTTATTAATTTTAACTTTGCTACATAATTTACGTTTTTATTTTTAAAACTGGCCTTGATAAAAAGAGCTCAAACTATTTTTTACTTTTTTTTTTGCTTCACTACATTCTTTTTTCTTCTCATGAATAGTGTTGGACAGTAACCTCCTTCACCACAAGCTTTGTTTTTAACTTTGTATTAATATTTTATTCTCTTTTTACATTTATTTTATTATTATTTTATTTTAATAATAATAATAAAAAAAGTAATGCTTCTTAACCAAAATGTTTTTTGTTTTTTTTTTGTGACTTTTTGCATAATTTTTGGTGGGGGGAAAAATCTCCTAAACCATTTACTTTAAAAAAAAAAAAATTACTTTATGAAATAGTTTTCTCGTATTTTTCCGTAACTATCCTTGGGGAAAAAAGCTCTAAAGTCACAAAATGCTTCCTTTTTTTTTTGGACTTCGCTAAATAATTGTGCTTTAGTTTTACTTCTCTACATAATTAACATTTTTTACTTTTGACATAAGTTTAGGTTTTTGTAAGTAGCCTTTAATGCTCTTAAATCACAACATGTGATGTTTTGGTAATTCACTACATAATTTACGTTTGTTTTTTATAACTAACCTTGGGGATAAAAGCTATCAACCAAAATATTTTACATTTTTATTTACTTAGTGAGATAATTTACGTTTCTTTCAACACTATCTAGCATTAAGTCCTTAAGTAGCCTTGAGAAAACTGTGTAAAGCACAACATGCTTTGTTTATTATGTTTTAATCAGCATTGTTTGGAGAAAGTGGCATTATTGTTTATAAAACACTCCATTTATTTTGCAACCGCACTTTTCTTCTCTATAAACTTCAGTCGAATTGTTCTTGATGTTTAGTTGGCGAAGGACATGTCCACGGCAGCGGTCCGCACTATCAGGAAAGAAATTAAGGATCTGTACATCAACATTCAGTCTCTGCAAGAGAAGGAAAAGGCCTGTGGCAGCGGCAATGGGATCATGTGAGTACATCCGATCTCAAACCATCTGCCACGCACAATACCATTTTGATTAACGTCTGTATATTTCATGTCTCCTGGCAGAATAATTGCAGAATCATCCACCGGCTGCATATTTGCAGGTTCATCTCTTGGCAAAAAAGGTAAGACTTGTCTAGTTGCCCAGTCCTGAAGAATTAATTCAGTGTCATACTATTGGCTCTAGAGGGCGATACGTCACAATGAAAAGCCTGTCCATTTCTGCTTTGACTTTAAATGTGGACGAGACAATATATAATAGATTCCCATTACTATGATGATTCATTCTTAAAGTGAATATGAATGTAAATTTTTACCGTGCTTTTCTTCTTTCTGTTTTGTCGTCAGGTGTATATGCTGACAAAGTTGGCATCGAGGCAGCAGAAATGTTGCTAAGAAACATCAGGCACAATGGTTGCGTGGATGAGTTCCTGCAAGACCAGGTCAGGCACACAATATGTGTTTGTCTAGAGAGTAATTATACATTTTGTTTAACTTTTTTTACCGTAAAAACCTCTACAGGAGGTTTTTATTACTATTTTATTTCTACATAATTTACTTTCTTTACATGAGTTAAAAAGATTCCACCTGAGTTTTTTTTTAGTTTTAGGCAACGTTAGGCTTTTTTTTTTTTTTTACGTGAATGCTTTGCATAACATTTTTTTGTTTCAGTGCAACATAAGAAATATGTGTTTGTCTGGACAGTAATTATACGTTGCGTTTTACAGCTTATTATTTTCATGGCCTTGGCAAACGGCACATCCAGAATGCGAACAGGCCCGATCACTCTCCACACACAAACGGCAATCCACGTGGCCGAGCAGCTCACGAATGTAAGTTCAGATCTGGATCGACCTTATAAGCATTAAAACAACGTTTGTTTAAAAACTAGCGGACGTTAACTCGTTTTCTTTCTTTTACAGGCTAAATTTGTTATACGCAAGGCAGAGGATGAGCACGCAAACAACGATACCTACATTATCGAGTGCCAAAGAGTGGGTGCCGCCAATCTTAGCCTGTGAACGCATGGATCCGTCGTCCTCGGCTTGTCCCCAGCTGAGACGAGGAGGACTTGTTGCAGAGACACACTACTACTGTAACTGACCGGATGACGCAAAGATAACTTCATTATCTTTGTTCATTGCGATAAGCGATTCGTTTTTTGGCACTGACCACCAAGTCTGTCCACATTTGTCCCCTGCTGTGTCCCCTTCTTAAACTTTCGTTGTTACTCAGGGTATTGCCTTATACCGTAAAGAAACGGATACTTTGAACTCTTCACGCAATATTCGCAGAATCCTGACTGTTTTTGGGCAAATTTGCTTTCTGCACGCTAACACAAGCCTTAAAGTTTCATTAAATCCTTACTGTTAACAATAACATTAGCTTAACCAATTTGCATGGGCGTAGTAAAATAAATGTACGTCACTGGTAAATTAGTGCACTGTGTGTACGAGGAGAAAAATAACTCTTTTTTTTTTCATCTAAGTTTGTGCTTCAATGTAGCTTTTTTTTTTTTTTTTTTTTTTTATGTATTATTTAAGTCGTATCTACGTTGTTTCCAAAATTTCATTGCCATCTTATTCTATTCTCATTGACATTCTTAGATCATTTGAGTCTTTTTGACTCTTTAAAAGAATTATTCTTTATCATTATTTCTGTTTGTTATTTATAAGATGGATTGTTTTTGTTTTGCGCAATTATTGCGTTTTGTGTCTACTTTGGGTGACTGTCTTCTGTTATTTGCATTTAAAATTGTGGAGGAAAAAAAATACAATAAAATGAGTGATAGACATACAATATTTTACCTTGATTCTGTATTTCTTTTCCCATAATTGGATGATTTATCTATATTTAAAGGGATAGTTCACCTGAAATTGCCATTTACTCACCCTTAGGTTGTTCTAAACCTGTATGAGATTCTGTTGACAATTAAATAAATATAATTTGATGACTGTAAGGTAATATTATGTAAAAAAAAATACTATGGAAGTCAATGGCTACCATCAACTGTTTGGTTATCCACTTTCTTCAAAATACCTTATTTTGTGTTCATCAGAAGAAAGAAACTGCAGGTCTGGAATATCTTGAGGATGAGTAAATGATGACAATTTTCATTTGTGGGTGAACTGTCACTTTAATCTGTTTTGCTCCGTTAAAATTGCACCAAACCAGGCCTTTCTAATGTAATTCAGTCATTTAATTTATTAAGTCTTAGAGTCTCTTTTGGGCATTTAAAGCCGTTTTGTGTGTCTTACACGGCTTACGCCTTATAACAGGCTACTAAATGACTTACCTAAGTGAAAGCACTTGTCGGGCTCACAGTACAAATCTTCACATTTAGCTCACCCTAGAGACGGTCTACAAGTGTTAGCTGTTGCCGGTCCAACTGGACTGTCTTCCTTCTGCTCCTTTGTGCTCCAGCCGGCACAATTACTGCCGGCAGATGCCAGGACAATAGGGAGAGTAGAAGAGAATAGGGGAAGCCATGTGATGACACGTGAATATGCATGGAGCCCTTGGGTCTGGAAAGGGCACATCTACATTGTTAAAAGGAGAAGGCTCTCTGTGGGGGGTGGTGGGTGTGGCTTCTGAAGCATTCAGTGGGCCGTCAGTCTGATCATTGGCTGTCTGTTGCTGTGGGGAGTAATTAAACTCTGGCAAAGCCAAAAAGCTAATCTCTGCATATGGTCTGGATGATCAAACCAATGAATTTTAAAACTAGGAGTTTTAAATTATTATTTTTTTAAATGACAAAAATTACGTTATAAGAAAATCATTGCTTATTGTCTGGATAATCAATCAAACAAACTCAATTTTTAAAAACAATTTTTTTTTTTTTTACAAAACTTTATTTATTTATTATATTAACTTAGAAGAATGTTGCAATTTAGATTTTTGATAAATTGAATAGATGATCAGAATTTAAACAAATTATTATTATATATATATTTATATATAAATAGTGTGACATTAATAATTACTGATTTTATTGACAAAAACCATCACCGTTTAAGAATAACTTTTCTTATGGTATTTATATATTTTATATTATTTTCATGAATTATGGATTTTCTTAAATTGTTAATAATATTTTGTAATGTAAAATGTAATAAAAGAAGCTAGAGAAAAAAAATGTATATATATATATATATATATATATATATATATATATATATATATATATAGATGGATAGATGGATAGATAGCTAGATAGATGGATAGATAGATAGATAGATAGATGAGTGTATATATGTAGTTTTATATGGAGAGAGATACATATATTATTTAATTACACACATAATTATTAATAGATATTTAATTATCTGTAGTTTAAAATGTAATAGAATGTAATGTGTCTATATAGAGAAAGAGATATACATATAGAAAAAATTATGCATTTGGTCTAGATTATCAAATAATGGGGTATATATATATATATATTATGTTTTATAGTTGGAATTTTGAGGTTTAATATTAAAGTTTTATTTGTTAAAAATAATTGTTCAAATGAATAAAAAAAAGTTATTTAAAATGTTGATTGATTATTTAAAAATACAAGAAGTTACTCACCTAAATTATCCCTTGTAAATCCTTAGAAAGGTTGCAATGTAAAAAGGCTTCATTAGACTTAGCCCTGGCATATGAGTTTGTCCATAAATCATCATAACACTGTCGTCAGAGCTGACTGAACATAAAGAACATAAAGTTTATGATTTTGTTGTTTGGTGGCCAAGCATGACATCATAGATAACAACATTTCTATGTGACCTACACTGATATGCAGCATAAAGATTAATGCTAGACAAAATTGTTCAGTGGACTACCATTTTCATAATCTTTAAACTCTAACAGTGTTTTAATAATTGTACGGACTTCGCCCCACATTAGATTAGATATGGTGACTGTGTGTGTGTGTGTCATATTATTGTCATTTTTACTAGTGTTTGTGTTCTTTAAATATGTCTGTTCATTGATTAACTGAAATACAATACACAAATACAAGATTTTTATTTATATTTTATCATTTATTTCATTTATTATTTTATTTATAATTTAGATTTTATTTAAACAAAAAAAATGCTTTTAATTATGCATTTATTATAATAAGTTTATTTATCTTATTTATTGTTTAGTTCTAATAAATTTAGAACATCATGTTAAACTAAATTAAATAAGAAATGTTGGTTTTAATCCATAATTTATATAATTTTGTTTCAGTTAATATTTATTTCAATAAAATATTTTTGATTACATATTTTTGTTCATATATATATATATATATATATATATATATATATATATATATATATATATATATATATATATATATATAATTTATATATTGCAGTTTTTTCTTCTTCTTCTTTTAGGAGGCTATATTAAATATTCTAGTATAACATCACTTCTCTTTTTCAATCGATTTTGACCTCTGGGCAAATACAACAACAACTTACAGTCAGTAGTCTACATCACCTTGATCGACTCTTAAAAGCCAAAGGCAGAGGCTGACCTCAAAACACACAGTGAAAACACTCATTTTCACCAGCATGTGAAACCTGTAGTTTACTTTTCCATGATGTCAGAGCAGCATCCGCCTGTACAGAACCAAAACAATAGCTAGCATGCTCTAAAACGCATATATACACTGTGTGACACAATGACAACATGGAACCATATCTGGAAGAAGAAACGTCACAATGGTTCACACCTTTCTAGGACCGTAACATGAGCGGCATGTGAGGAAACCTGAGCGGGCCGCGTGAGCCGGATCCTCCCTGTTCTGTTCCACTGGCACTCTGTCCCCATAGACCACTGCACATTGTGGTCAAGGGCCCGTTTCAGAGGGTCCCACCAAACCTGGCTCTGCAAAACCTCCATGAAGGCATGTCAGACGCTGTATCCTGGAGATCCCAGGAGAATAGTGAATGGAGCGAGTCAGCCACAGCCGTCCAAAAGGTCTGGATCTCCTTGGTAGGAGGTAAGATGGCCTTTGTTTAAAGATGAACATTGTTTATATGACTTGGAAGTTGCATGTGATAATAGTCCTCCTCAGTTGACTGGAATCGTAGTTTGATACCATAGGATGCATTGATGTCTCCAATATTATATGGATATATAGGCCTATGCATAGGTCAACCAAAATGTTTTCATTAAAAACGTTTGTTAATATTTATTTGATATATATATATATATATATATATATATATATATATATATATATATATTAAGTTTAAGTATATAAGATTAGATTTTTGTTTTTAATTGATGCAAAATAATGTAAAATTAATAAATAGTTACTAACTTTAAATGCTATTAATTATTGAAAATACAAGAAACCACTGGCACAAATAACTATATATAAGAAAATCTTTGCATATGGTCTGGATGATCAAACAAAAACATTTATGAACTTTAAAACTCTTTTAAAAATTTTGTATAATTACATTAATTAATTTATTTTTTCTTATTAAATATTCATTTACAAAGTGTTTAGATTCATTTGAAAGTTTATTTTAAAAGGAACAATTTATAAATAGTTATTAATTCTAATAAAAATAATAATATTTTTTAAATAAATGTATTTATCAGTTTCATAAATGGGATTTTAATACTTAATTAAACATTTTGATTTTTTAAATTGTTAAATAATTACAATTTAATCATTTTCTTACATTTAAAACAAAACAAAAACTATTATAATATATGCAGATATTTTGAAGAACCTTTTTCTCCATACAATGAAAGTCAGTGAATTCGTAAATAGATACCAATAGATTCCAAAATTCCTCCAGCTTTCAAAATATCTGCACAATATCTGCATGAGGATGAATAAATAAGGACATAATTTTCTTTTTTTTTTATTGCAACCAACATTAAGGCTCTACTAATATGCTAATATAGTAATATCAAAAGGAAGCACAAGCTAGTTCCTCTAGCCAAGGGGCAGTGGGTTTCACTGTTGTTAACTCATTTGCAGATTATTCAAATCCTATGCGCAGTTCACCAAAACATCCTGGTTTGCTTTGTTTGTACTTAAAAACAATACAGAGAGATCAGAAAGATCAGTCATGATCTACTACATTACTAATCTGCTTCATGACGTCCATCTGCTCACACTGAACTATTTAGAACCTGTGGTGACCACGCTGTGATCAGTTTCATACTGGATCTCTCCAGCTGCTGCTCTGAACGACCCGAATAAACAGTCTGCTGCGGGACAGTGATATTTGAGCTCAGTGTTACAGACTGTCTGACGACTCGTGTGTTCGGGTTCACTCATGATACTATGAGCTGATACATCAAAACAGACAGACAGAGAGACAGACAGACAGACAGACAGACAGACAGACAGAGAGACAGACAGAGAGACAGACAGACAGACAGAGAGACAGACAGACAGACAGATAGACAGACAGAGACAGAGAGACAGACAGACAGACAGACAGAGAGACAGATAGAGAGACAGAGAGACAGACAGAGAGACAGAGAGACAGACAGAGAGACAGAGAGACAGAGAGACAGACAGACAGACAGACAGACAGACAGACAGACGGACGGACAGACGGACGGATGGATGGATGGACAGACAGACAGACAGACAGATAGACAGATAGATAGATAGATAGAGCATAATAGCATATTAGTAAAGCCTTAATGGAGGGCAGTGTTGGTTGCAATAAAAAAGATAGATAGATAGATAGATAGATAGATAGATAGATAGATAGATAGATAGATAGATAGATAGATAGATAGATAGATAGATAGATAGATAGATAGATAGACAGACAGACTGACGGACGAATGGACAGACGGAAAGAAAGTTTGTCCTGATATCCAGTATAATAATTTATTTTTTATATTCAACAATGTAGATAACAAAACATAGTATTATTCTATTTATATCTGTATCTGAATATACCAAAAGTCAAGAAAGGTCAGTGAGTAAAACAGGTTGAACTACGCAGGTTGATGTCTCTCTCGGAGTTAAACAATCTCTCGTCCTCTGATTGGTCGAGCGAGAGTCAACATCCTTCCGTGCCGCTGATTGGACATCTCGGCACCACGTGATGTCCCTTGAAGATCTTTATTGACTGTCCGCGAACATCATGGCAAGGGAAAGATTTCCACCTAATGACCAGGGCAGAATTGCCATGCAAATGATAGCGACTCGTATCTGCCCCGTTTAAAGCGAAAACGGATATATATAATACGACGAATGGCGTTTTGACGGCACACGCGCGAGAAAAACTGCCGATCATTCAAGCACTTTAACACGGGACGCGCGAGTCAGGATGCCGAAGTGACGCAGCTGGAGTTGTTTTAACAGCTTGAGAAGTTGCAGCTCATTTCCTTCACCTTTTACCCGTGGAAGAACACCACAAGATACGAGTGCCTTGTTTACACGTGTAATTGGGCTTTTCTGTTCTTGAGCTACCCGGAATATTTGCGACATCAGTTAAGAGAGAAGTTGCATCCGTGAGAGGAAACGGATTTGAAAGCAGCAGTAACGTTAAGGCTCTTTTCGAAATAGTTGCGCTCCGTCGATGACTCTCGACACCTCGAAACATTCCGCGATACTCACAATTTTATTTAAAATGGCTGATGATAATGATTTAATAGGTGCTTCGGAGCTTGTTAAAGGTGAGTTTAAGTTTCTTAGGCGCTTCAGTTTGGATAACTTTGATTCATTGTGTTACCTCAGACTGAGATGTACTTGTTTCAGTCATCAGGTCCCTGCACCAACCGTTGATGTGTGATATTAAACATTTTCTCATCTTCTTAGCAAAACTGCAGCAAGTTTGTTTATTAAGTGTATTTTCTAATTGATAATTTTCGTGAAAACATTTTCTAGTGAGAAATTGAAATAAAAGCTGTGTTTTGAATTAGATATTTTGGCATCAACCCTGTTACCACGTCATCAACCCTGTTATCACGATGATCATCTTTTATTAAAATCTCTTAATGTGCAAAACTTTGTCATAATGCCACCCTCCTCTTCGAGGACAAATGTCTTGTGTTTTTTAGAAGGTCTTAAATAACAGGTCAGCCCTGTTATTTTGATGTTGTATATCAAACAGTTGGTTATTGAAAATTGGATATTTGCAGAAATATAAGCATTTAATTTTAATACACACTAGTTTAATGACCTGAAGCACATGACTAGTAATGGTTAAATGAACTGTCAACCCTGTTATTACTGCTATATATAGCTTCATATAATAAACTTTTTAAATTGTCACTATGCAATTTATACTTAAATTGACACTTAATGACGGCACTCAATTGTGTTAAAGAATATAAAAAATTAGTTGATTAGATTTGTTGAGAAACCTTTATTTCTTAAAACAAATCGGTAAAAAATTAAATAAATAAAAAATAATGTAACATATTTGACATTCTCTTTCCATATTGAATAAAGTCCCAGTAATGTGACTTTATTCCACTTTCATATTTAAGTGTATTTAAAGCTACAGTGGGATAAGTTCATTGTTGCAGATGATTAAACCCAAGCCAATAATCTGATGTTAAAATCTAACTCTGTCGAGTATTAATAGCTGTTTTATAACTGTACCGGCTTGTTTAATCAACCATGTGTAATTTTTTCCCCCAGATCGACTCTATTTTGCAACCTTGCGAAGCAAACCAAAAAGCACTGCAAACACTCATTACTTCAGCACGGATGAGGAGTTTGTGTATGAAAAGTGAGTTTTCCCCTCCCTCAGTCATCTCTCAGAGCCAAAACAACCCAGCAGGCGGGAAACTGTCCCGAAGTCTGTTACATAACTCTTTAATCGAATGTTTCCTTTAGTAAAAGTTGCATTTTTATCTCCAGCGTTCCACAATGGACCTGTCAATCATTAGTTTTGACTTTCTGCATGTGGGAAGATCAGAGAAAAATGGAACTAATGTTCTTCGCATCATTCTGACAGATACTTTGAAAGAAAACGCTGTTTGAGGCTGACTTCCAAGGATGGGTTATAGTCTTTTAGAGCCTTCCTTTTATCACAATTGCAAAATATAATGTTTGAATTATGAGTACATACCAATTATATGCAAATTGCTTTTATTTAAAATGAAAAGAATGAACATTACGTATAGTACAGATTAAGGCCCCTGACAGTCAAAGACCCGGGGCCCTTGCCCCATTAGCTTGAGCCAAAATCCATCCATATTTAATATTTAAATAATTGTTTAATAGGGTAAAACACTGATTTATACAATGAAGGCTAACATTGTTGTTCTCTTTCATAGCTTTTATGCTGATTTTGGCCCCCTTAACCTCGCTATGCTGTACAGATACTGCTGTAAACTCAACAAAAAGCTCAAGGTGAGTCAAACACCTGCTCCATTTGTTACGTTCCTCCTGAAGAAGCTGCAGTATGTTGCTGCATTAATTTTAAAAAGCTGAGGAGTTTGCGCTCACGCCCCGTCGCTGGATATTTTGGGCTGTCCAATGTGTTAATGTTTCTTTTGTTTGTATGGGTTGGGAATTTAAGATTAATGATGCAGCATTGAACTCCAGCTACAGCTAGAAAACATCATGTTCCTTCCTTACTTTATCAAGACATCAGCTCATTTTATGCCATGTCTGTAAGGCAGAATCACATGTGCTCACTTGAAATGAAAGCCACTGTGACCGGAGGCTCAGATGAATACATCACGTGCATCTTTAGCCATGTGTCTCCTGTCTTTTTTAGTCTTTGACTCACCTGTCTTTACATTTTATTGTGTACGGAGAGTTTCTCCTGGGACCAGCATGTTCTCTGAAGCTCAGCGGTTCAGACAATGAAGAGATTCTTCTTAAAAGAATAATCCAGGTTCAGTACTTTTGCAGTGTAATGCTGATTGGAACACAAATTCTTTTGAAAGTGCCTTTCACTTTCATTGTAAGTGCCTCACTGTATCTTCCATTTTTGTTTTGATTTTAAGAAAAGGAGGGACAAGTTGGAATAATTGTGTTCAGTTGAGTTAAATTTGTTCTTAACTCAAATTATTCCTTTGATGCACAATTCAATTTGAATGAATGCAAACCTTAACCAGTTGCATTACGTCAAGATTATTTCTAATTTCTCTCAGCCTCTTAAAGTTAAGACTTAATCCAGCGGTTTAGTAACTAGTCATTTACTAGTCATTTACTAGTCACTTTTATCCAAATGGTTTTCAGGGACAATCTTCCCCAAGTGTAACCTGGGGTTAAGTGCCTTGCACAATGGTGCATCTTGATCACTTTGGGGATTGAACCAGAGCCCTACCAGCTTAAAATGTATCTACTAGGCCAAAAGTTCACTATTCAAATTCAACTTTCTCTTCCCTCACCATTGTCATGGCATTCAACAGAATGTCAGCAGGGTACAATCTACTTCAATCTCAATGCCCACAGTCTGCAGAGAAAGTGAGTTGCGTGTTATGTCACTGTTCTTGATATCTTAGGCCGGATCCTCCCGTCTATCAGATGTAACAAATGTTGGGATTAGATGTGACCTTTTTTTCATCCTCTCAGACTTAGGCAGCAGCCACTGGCACTGACCTTATCGTGTGGTTCATGCATGTCCCCAGGATTTATGAAGGGGGATTAGATTTCCGAGTACTGCTTTGCACGCTTCAGTTGTGATGTGGGAGGGTCATGGGATCCATCCCAATCCAACAACTCCCAGATTTTTGCTAACATAGACACTGTGTAAAAGGGAACTGTTTGGTTTTGTTTTCATCCTTTGGAAATCGTTTTTACGAAAGTTACACTAACTGCTTTGCAAAACTTTCCTTGCTGGCTACTACCTACAGAGACTACTTTCAAAGGCAGCATTTTTTCCCAAATGAAACCTCATAGGCACCTGATTTAGAACACTACCTGGGTGTAGCTCAATATGGCACATGAAATGAGCCTAAAATGATTCTAGTAGTTTTTCATTAGCGTGTTGCTAAGCTAACAGCGCAAACTTTGGGAACAATTCTGTTTTTATATTATAACTTTTTATCAATACTTTTCAAATGAAATAAGTACATTGTATGACATCTTAGTTTTTCTGAACTCACTGCAGTGCATTCTGATACCTTCTCCTCAATTATATGTGTGATTCTTCCGAATATTTTGTCTAAAGGTTCTTAATAGTGCATGTCAGCCACCTGCCTTTTGGAAAGTAATTTTGTCACTTGGTTTTACAACAAATCGACAATGTTCATTTGCTTTAGCAGACTTTAGAAATGTAGTTTTTATCAGCCTTCAGGAGCATACAATGATTTACTGCACTCAACTCCAACTTTAGTTTCCAATTAACCTAAATTGAGAGGTCAGCAAAGAGGACCAAACCCAAAGCAGACAAGAAGTTAATAGTGTCCTTCTAGTGATTAATTCTGCTGACATGTCAACTTACTTAAGCATCTTTCCATGCTAAAGGAAGGTGTTTGAATAATAATAAACCACTTTATCTTTTGTGTTTTGTTCTGTGTTTCTAAAGCTGGCAAGGTGTAGGTCTCTCATGTGTTCATGTTTTGGAATATTAAAGGTAAAGTCCTGTGGTAAAGCATGATGTGTTTATCTCCTAACCACTTTCACTATGTGCACACCCATCCAATTACATGTGAATGTCCCCGCCTGTTTGTAATATACAAGTTGTTGCCATAGAGATTACTTTTTTTCAAACCTCACCGGTTTGGGCCGCATGATTGGTTGTAGGCTGGAGGAACCAAACATCAAGGAGGGAAGCTTGGGTAGTATCTGTTCTGGTAGTTTCTGGTTATCATAAGATCAGCTTTCTAGCATTGCTGAGAGGAGCTTGTCCATTCTCAAGTTGGTGTTTTTGAAGCACAATCTGATTAAAATGCTGTCAATCTTGAGATTGTTTTTGTTTTTAAGCTAAATTAAATTTTTTACAGATTTCTTCTCCTCACTAGCATAACCACCTCCTGCATGTAGATGTTGCCGTTTTACATAAAAATGAACTTTCTGAGTGATTGTTAACTTTGTATTGCTTATTGATTTGCCTAGAAATTAAAAAGGGTTCAACCCTGTTACTTTGACTCTTTGAGAAGAGATGATCTGCAGATGGCTAGAGAAAGGAAAGGATCTTGAGTTTCCAAAATTCAATATTGTTTTGCTTGTCAATTTACCTTGGATGAATAAATGGGTCCAACCCTGTTACTATGAGTCAGTGACAAAAGATGACCTCTACAACATCACTTACCAAACTATTTGACGTTCTGTAATGTTTTTTATTTTGGAAAGATAAAATGGTTTCACTTCATGATTTACTATAACTTTATGAGAAAATATGATCTGTAGATTACCACTTTCCTAACTAGTTGACTTTAAGTATTGTTTTGCTTAAAGGGATAGTTCACCCAAAAATCATAATTATGTTATTAATAACTAACCCTCATGTCATTCCAAACCCGTGAGACCTCCGTTTATCTTCGGAACACAGTTTAAGATATTTTTGATTTAGTCAGAGAGCTCTCAGTCCCTCCATTGAAACTGTGTGTGCGGTATACTGTCCATGTCCAGAAAGGTAAGAAAAACAAGATATTTTGACTCGTGAACGAATCATTATCTTGCTCGGCTCTGTGTTCATCTCTCTCTTCACATCAGTTCAGTCAGTGTACTGTTTGAGAAAATGAATTACTCTGGGATATTGGTTTGTTTTAACTCAGAGCTAGTGTCAGCCATATTAAAAAAGTGAACAGCTTAAGTCATTTGTGGATTATTGCGTATTGGAGACGCGAACCATTTAAAACGATTCAGTTCGATTTGGTGAACTGGTTCAAGAAGATCCGGTTACGTCGAATGTTTCGTCCACGAACCGATTATGACAAACTGCTTTGATTTGAACTCTCTCTCACAACAGACACGGAAGAGAAGACAATGCTGAATAAAGTCATAGTTTTTGCTAATTTGGACCAAAATGTATTTTTGATGCTTCAAAATATTCTAACTGACCCTCTGATGTAACATGGACTACTTTGATGATGTTTTTCTTAGCTTTCTGGACATGGACAGTATACCGTACACACAGCTTCAATGGAGGGACTGAGAGCTCTCGGACTAAATCTAAAATATCTTAAACTGTGTTCCGAAGATAAATTGAGGTCTTATTGGTTGGGAACGACATGAGGGTGAGTTATTAATAACATAATTATAATTTTTGGGTGAACTATCCCTTTAATGATTCATTTTGGATAGATAAACTGGTTCAACTCTGTTACTATGACTTTGAGAAAATATGTCACTATCCAAACTAGTTGACATTCATTAATGCTGTGCTTATCGATTCACCTTGGAAAGATAAAAGGGTTCAACCCTGTTACCAAAACTACTATATTGTTACTGCATAATCTATGAGAAAAGATGACCTGTACGCCTTCACTTTCCAAACTAGTTGACTTTCAGGTTTGCTGTGTTTATCAATGGAAAGACAAAAAGGTTAATTCCTCTTACTATGACATGACAAAATGTTGTAAAGTTAAAGTAGTGAATATTCATTTAAAAGATGAATAATAATAATAATAATAATAGAAAAAAGAAACAGAAAAAGTAAAATTTTTAAGAGGTTCTCCTGTAAAAATCTTTATTTTTGTTTACAGATCTCTCAGCTTAGATAGTTTTGGAAAATTCCTTTCCTTAGTTTTGCCTTCGGTATGTCTCTTTTTCTTCGGGGCAGGTTGTAGGTGGACAAGTTTGAATCCTAATTTGTTGTGCTGGCAGTTTGATTTCACTCTCATCCCATCCCAGCCAAAACTTTACTCCGCAGCATGTGGAGCGACACAGGAACAGATGCTTTGAGGGCTTTTCAGTTCAGCTCGCCTCCAGCACAGATTATTCTGAAGCTTTTGGCGTGTCATCTGTGCATGAGTTGCCTTTTAGCAGCTACATGCTGTCTCTCTTGCACACACATTTCGGCTCACCTGCAGCACCTCCCTGTGCGTTACTGTAGCAGCTGGGGCAGATGCTAGAACATCTGTCTCCAAATTCCCTCATGTAAAGGACTTTCAATTGAGTCATCCTGAGAGCACCTCAAGCTAGTTTAAGCAGGAAAAAGGGTGTTAGGTGTGTGAAATTGGTTGATACTGAGATATTTGTTAATGAGATTTCCATAACCTGTTTCCCAAACATCTAATCAGTCATGTTAACTGTTAATGAGTTTGGAGTGATTTTAACAAGATTTTAACATAATCAAGACAAACCAACACATTAAATGAGTGCTGCAGTTCTATTTCTCTTCATGTTAAAATTGCTAATGCATGTTTAAAAAAAAAGAAACTTTAATTTGACTAAACTTGGTGTTTGTTAAAATAATAATGAAAAGTTAATAATGAAAATAGTGAAAAATGTCCATCAGTCTCTTGGTTTAACATGGTTTTAGAGTAACATTTTACATTGTAGTCATTAATGCAGTGGTCTTTTTCTCAAATTACAGTTTTGTTACTGTAAAATGCCAGTTAATCATTGAAGTTTTTTATAACTTAAAAAAAAAATTAAAAACAGGAAAGTTGAGCTACTATTAATGAAATAAAAAGTTATGCAACTTTATGCTATTTGAGTTTCATTTTCAATCAAATGGAATGGAAACTACATTAAAAAATTGATGTAATGCAAGCTATCAAAAATAAGTTGCATATTTAAAATGTATTCTTGAAATTTGATTGCAGTTTAATGCATTATTTTTTCTTTACAGTCGTTTACACTGACCAGGAAGAGGATTGTGCACTACACCAGCTTTGACCAGTGCAAAAGGGCTAACGCTGCTGTGCTCATCGGTGCTTATGCTGTGAGTATCCCACTTCCATTTGTCCTCCTGTCTTCCTCCGTCACTGCTGTTAATTACTTTCACCGGAACCCGAGGATTCACATCCAGGGCAGAATCTGTCATGGCCCTGCAAATTAGCCACTCAGTCATTTTCATTAAAACCATCAGTCCTCCCACATCGACAGCAAATTTGTTTGTCGTACAAAGTCTTCTCGGATATTTGCCAGTGTCCTAATTCCAGACTCCCCCTCAGAGACAGCAACAGAGTGCTGACTGACTGGTAGTCCCAACGCTTTGTGGAGGCACAATACCTATGTCCTTGACTGGCTTGAATGCCAGTCTGTCCTGTTCTACTGCTTTCATTCATCTAGACCAGTACATACACAGCGTATGAGCCATGCCAGCTGATTGTTCCTGGCACTCTCAAGGAAGACTCTGGTCTGGACACATTTATTGCTCAGATGGCACCGTTGGCTTTGTCAAAGGCACAGGTTTCAGCTGTAAAGTGGGTCAGTGTATCATTCTGATAAGCCCTTCTTTTAAACGAATGCCCAGTTTTAGTTTTAAAGGGTCATGGCACCAACTTCTTCTATAATATTCATAACCCGTTCTGCACATTTACTTAAGTATAATCAGTTTATTTGTGCTCATTTGTACTGATAAAGCAGCTACTACTTCACTATAAAATAATCTGTGGGATATTAGAATGCTTCTGTCCTCATGAATATTGATGAAACCTAAATGGCAACATGGAAAGGAAAGTGGTATGACAGATGCTCCTCCGGTTTCTTTCAAAGAAGCTATTGTTAATTTATTCCAACAAGAACTGGCAATTGAAATTTTAGGGAACCGAAAAGGGTGGTGGTGTTATACAATATCAGTATCCTTTTTTCCTGATTCTGAACGATTCAAAAAGAGGCGGATCTAATGTTCCCTTGCTTTCAATTGGATGATGGCAATAATACATTTTAATCTGACTTTTTGTGTAATCTGACTTTGGACTGTAATTCAATGGCTATGTTCCACCATAAAATCCTGTGTTCGATGTTTGCAGCGGTGACTCAACTTTACTCTCTTTTGAATGTTTTTGGTTCCCTTATATCTGGAATTTACCTTCTTTTGCTAAAACAATAATAATTCTAATAAAAAAAGCAGTATTTGCATTTTGATGTGACACTGAAGACTGGAGTAATGATGCTGAAAATTCAGTTTTGCATCACAGGAATAAAATGGATTAAAAAATATTTTCAAACACAACCGTTTTTTTTACTTTAATAATATTTCACAATATTAGTGTTTTTGTTGTATTTTTCATCAAATAAATGCAGCCTTGGTGAGCATAAGAAATTGATTAGAAAAGCCTTAATTGTTCCAAATATTTGACCAGCTGCATACATTAAATGTGAAATTGTTGCCACTTTCATATGCATTAAACGGATGCTCTCAGACACCCCCCCCCCCCAACCCCACAATATGAATTCAGTGTGAATTCAGAATTTATGATTATACATAAGTCAACATTCATAGTAGCATCTATGCAATCTTTTGCAATTCACAACTCAGTTTACAGTCGGGGAAAAAAAAAATATTCATATGTATATTTTAAGCAGAAGTGTAAATAGAACTTCTATAAAATTATCTAATTTGATGCAAAGTTTGATGAACTCGAAATGACAGTGACAGATCATGAGGGATACCTCACAGAAAACCTGACGGAGAATCTAGAGAAAATGTGGGCTGCTTTATTTTTATCTTTGCGATTCTAATTATCTAGCAAATATCCCTTAAAGTTAGTGTACTTCCTCAAAGTTGGTCTACAAGGAATGGTCACATTCACCCTCCCAGTCTAAATTTAGTATGAACCTTGACCCCATTGTTAATTTAGTTGTCTTAAATGGAAACTCATTTTCGCTACCTTCAAAAACCTAACCTCTGGAGACACCCATCAAATCTCTAGGTAGGTTCTCTCCTATAGTCTCAATAAAGTGCTCAAGATGAACTAGTGTTTTAAGTAATTCTATTAAATATAACCATGATCCTCTCCAAGTTGAATAAAACCTTGTTTCTGGTCTTGTCCATCATACATGCATGGACGTGTGTTCAGTGTTATGTTTTTGTCTTTCTGCACTTGCAGTGGATCTTCTGTAAGTAGGTTCTTATTGATCCAGGCTTGTGTGGGATGTGCTCCTCTGGCAAGAGCAGTAGACGACCCAGTTTTTTCATATGAAGGAGATTATATGTACTGGTTGAACAGCTGGGCCAAGATCTTCCATCAGAGTCACATGGGACAGTAGGGCGCAACACAAACAAACAAGCGCTGACCCTTCATAAAAGATGCAAATGCACCAACATTGTTCATCTGAAATGTGCTGCAATTTATATAATGCAATTAACGTGATGCATGCAAAACATTTGGATTTCTGACCAAACTCCTATACATTGAGCCCAAGTTTATTTGTATATCACATTTCCCACACACCATTAATTGTAGATTCATTCAGTTTCATTTTAATTACTGGTATTTAAGATTATTTATGAATGTAAATAATAAATGTAATGTGTACGCTAATACAACTTTACGTTACAACTAACGTTCAATATAAAAATACTGTATTTAAAACCGCTAGTTCATATGTAGTCGGACGCAACGGTCATATCAAGCGTCCTGTGACAAATTTGCTGAATCTGTTTTTGGAAGTTATCAGTCTAAATGTCCTTCAAAATCAGTCAACGGTGAAAATCAATAGTAGATTTCATTTAAAGTCCAACAGTTTAAGACTAATATTGGACGTAAACTAACACGTTAAATATAAAGTATTAAAAACATGAAAGTTCATATATTTGGAGTAAATATATTTGGAGTCATCAGTCATATAGAGCTTCGGACGGCGTGCCTCATGACAAGTCCGACGCACCGCCACAGAAACAAGAATGAGATGCATTCTAACATAACGGTGGCGTTAAACTCAGTTAGTGAGGGCTCGTTTAAAATATTAAACAAGTTAATCTCACATGTTTGAGAAGAGTGCGTTGTCGTGTAGCAGCCATTAAATGTGTGGGACACCAACTCCTTGTTTTCTGTCTCTTTCATTTCATGGATTTAAGGAGTTAAATCTGAGTCAAAGCGGACAACTTCAGCAACTACAGGCTCTACAGGTCTATCGACACAACCCTAATTTGTGAATGAATCATTCTTTCTAGTTGAATCATTTTAATGAATCGATTGGTGCAGTTCCCAAAACTGGTCTGAATGATTTGTTCATAAATAGAGAAAACATTTGTGAAAAATTACTTTTGATATTTTAATGTTTTTTCCACAGTCATTTTTTGAAATTGTATGGAAAAGAACGACTAGCACAAACTTCAAAATTTCTTCATTTATCTTCCATGGTAGATTAGACAAATTACATCATTTTCTTTTTTCAGTTGACCCACCCCTTTTTCTGTGTTTAATGTGTGTTGGGCTTTGGCACGGTTCACATAGGTTTCTTTTCCGTGTTGGCACCGTCCTGCTGCATTCTGACATCAAGCCACAGAAATGTTGAAGGAGTGAGCGGAGTTCCTTTTATATGATGTCAGGAGGGATTGACGTGGGTGTAGGGAATAGATGACCGCTAAAACTCATCTCTTCAGCAAGTCTGTGTGTGTGCCTCCCGCACTGTACCGTAACAAGTCATCCCAGCTTGACAAGGGCCCCATTGTGCTGAGCCCCAGCATCTCATCTGTGTGACACATTCTGCCCGAACGTCACTTTCCTGAAAGTGCATTTGTGTATGGGATGAAGAGGAAGAGGAATATTTTATTTAATATATTTTAAATATATTATTTATTTCAATAAGAATTTCATTTTGTTTTTTCAATTTTAGTAGTTGCTTATTTTTGTTAGTTTCCAGTTCAACAATTTTCATTAAAGTTCTTTAAGTTTGTTTTTAATTTAATATTTATATTTCGTTTTATTTCAGCAATTTCAATTACCACAAAAATATTTTTTTACAAAATGATTTACTAATAATTACCAAAAATAATTTGTAATGGTTTTATTTAACAATAACAACACTGATGTTAAAGTTATGGTATTAGTACCTAGCATTCAGCTTCTTTGCTGTTGCTCTAATGTCACTTCCTTTCCTTTTTCCTGTCTCAGGTGATTTACCTGAAGAAAACACCAGAGGAAGCCTATAGAGCTCTTATCTCTGGCTCCAATGCCTCATATCTTCCCTTCAGGTAAGACAGCCGCAAGCAACAAAACTGAATTAAAAGAAAAAATTATGATAATATATATTTTGCCTCATTTCCCCCACTTTCCTCTCCCTCCCTCACTTTTTGCACAGTGCACTCTAATTTGATTCCGCAAGAAATATTGTCTCTCCTGAGGCTCACAGGGCTTTTAATGTGATAAACTTCTCTGCCCAGATAAATAAACGGGCATAGTAGAAAACCCACATGGACGTTTCTGCAAGCCATGAAGCTGACAGACCAGATAGTTGTTCTGTATCTATATTCTGATGATTCTGAGTTCATGAATACTATTTTATTTTTAATATTCAGACACTTTTTAATAATGTTATTTAAAAGAAATAAGTGTCTTCTAAGTTATAGCTCTTAATTAATAATCTCTTTATTAGATTGCTTAGATTTAATTAAAACTACATGATTAAAAACGTTGCAAAGTTGAGAGAGAAATAATAGGTTTAAAACAATATTCCAAGTTAAGTTGTATTCTAGTGAAATTGACTCCTATCTAATTTTTATTTTATTTTTTTTTTACAGTTTTATTGTGGTGATGATAAATGTATCTCCACATGAATATCAATCTATTTTTCCTGTCATGCTCTATGTAAGACAGTTGTGGATTTGTGCCATTGTGACCACCCAGTTAATGCCAGTCGTGGCTCAAAGATACACCCCTGCTGTTTCTCAAAACGACCAGGAGTTCCCGTGGAGATATTATCTCCTCAAACATTGTCCTTCCTCTTTTAAAACGGCTCCGTCAGGCAGAAATCACAGACACATAGCATTTTTCATTAACATGTAGTTAGTGTTGTGGGTTAGTCAGTCCTCTTGGTTGTTTGCAGCCACCGTATGAGATTTGACTCCTTACTGACCCAGAAACACAGAAGTCTTAAAGTTCACCCGGGCCAAGCACATAGCTGCATATTCTGGGGTATTCGCATATATAATGAGGGACATGTAGAAAGCCGGGGCGACCCATGGCCTCATCGAACAGAAGCACTCATTGTTAAAGTGGACTCTCGTTGACTAATGATTCAGAGCCATATACACTGAATAGAGAAGAGGCCTACATTTTTTAAATCTGTCATCTTCAGTGCAGTCCCATGATGCTTTTAGCCATGCTTTCTGAGATGGGCTGTAAGTGCTCTGGCCTCCAAACAATTTGGAAACGTCAGGCACTGAATGCAAACAGGAAACAGCAGCTTTTTTTTTTTTCTTTTACTGTGCAGTTATAAGTGTTTTTCCCAGAAGGCTGAAATCCCCATTTGGTATTCTTTATACTTTAATGTCATCGAGGGAAATCTTTTTACTTATTGACCGTCATTGGTCTCTGAAACCATAAGGAATTGTTACTGATTACTTGGTTTATTGATCAGCATTTCTATTGTTTATTCACTCTCTGTGGGCATTAGATCAAAAGCTCTTGCACTTTACTTCTCAAGAGATTAACCTTTATCCAACACTTTCTTTTGAGTAACAGTTAAAGGGTTAGTTCACCCAGATAGCAAATTTATGTAATTAATAACTTAACCTCATGTTGTTTCAAACCCGTAAGACCGCCTTTTATCTTCGGAAAACAGTTTAAGATATTTTAGATTTAGTCCGAGAGCTCTCAGTCCCTCCATTGAAGCTGTGTGTACGGTATACTGTCCATGTCCAGAAAGGTAAGAAAAACATCATTAAAGTAGTCCATGTGACATCAGAGGGTCCGTTAGAATTTTTTGAAGCATCTAAAATATATTTGGTCCAAAAATAGCAAAAACGACGACTTTATTCAGCATTGTCTTCTCATCCGTGTCTGTTGTGAAAGAGAGTTCAAAACAAAGCAGCTGGATATCCGGTTCTCGAACTAATCATTCAGTTCACCAAATCGAACTGAATCGTTTTAGACGGTTCGTGTCTCCAGTACTACTTTCACTAATTTGGGATTGTAGGGAAGCAACTATTTATCTTTGGTGGTTTAAATGTTCAGTGGCATCTAAGTCACCATTATTGTCATTATTGTTTAATCCTTAAAGCTTAATGTGTACAAGACATTGTGAATGTCACACTACATTTTTAAAACACGAATGATACACTTGTTTTATAGGCCTGGTTAGGGCAGGATTTTGAAATGTGGCTAAGTAAAGGTTCTTTAGGTTCTTTAAATCATTGTGTATAAGGTTACATGTAGGGTTACATAAAAAAGAAGCAATATCATCAAAAAAAGCATAGATTTATTATGGATATGATGCAAAATATAAACAATTTGATGCACAGTATAAAATACTTGCCATGTAGTTGTAACTATCTCTGCTATGAAACCAGAGACAACAGAAATGTTTCTGCAACAGAAAAATACAGAAAACAAATTAGCTTTTTTTCTTCTCAATCAAATATAATCAGAACAGATGCACTGCTCCACGTGGTCATCAGACATTCTCTTTTAACATGGTTTTAGTACATGTCCATCTCACTTCATTCAATGATTTAACTTATTTCAAAGGTCCATATACAGCAGAGCAATAACCCAAACCCACAACGACAATGACATAAGTAAATAAATATATGAAACAATAGGATGTTTTGCCACAAAATTAAGTTTAAGTCTTTCTCCAGCTCTCTCTATCTCCCAAACGCACACAAATACAAAACGGACACATGTTTGCACACAAAGAAACATTCATGTGCACAGAAAAAATATTGTTAGCATTGCTCCGATGATTTTATCAGTAAAACAGTTTGGCAGTTAAAGGCTACATGACATTTCTCACTACTGCTGTAATAACAGTGCTGCTACTGAAGCAAATTAATTACAGTTTCGCTATTAGTAGATACACTGCTGAGAAGCGCACAAGACTTGTGTAATTCACACACAGTTAATCTCTCTCTCTCTCTCTCTCTCTCCCTTTAATAACTGCATTAATAAATGCATCAGTCTTTGTCACTCATTCTCTCTCGCTCTTGGCCATAACTGCATTAATAACGCTCATGGCCGCATCACCACATCTAATCCTTATTTTCTAATAATTCAACAACTTATTCTCAATTATTTCTTGCTTAAATGAAACTTTGCAATCCTGATAGTATTCCCATTTTTTTTTAAACTTTAATCTGTTTATCTTGATGTAACTAACAAAATAGTTACCAGTTTTTTGGTATCCTGATTACATAATGCTGTTTCAGGTATTCTTATGGCACTTCTTCTTCTCTGTTTGCCATCCTGTCTGTCTCGAAGGTTAATTGGGCTCTTGTTTCTTCACAAAGATGTGATTGTTAGTGCCGTAGCTGCGCAAGGGAAGAAAAACACTTTATCAGTCCGCCCCCCGACTTGGCTGCTGTAGCCATGCTACTTGCGGAGACAAACAGAGCGACAGGGTTATGTAATGCTTAGCAATTGGTTAATTCAGAAAGTAAACAGTTGTGTTGTCTATGAGAGGGAAGGGGTCCTGTTGGGAAACAATGAATTGGCCATACCATTGAATAAAGTGAAGCTCTGTGTGAGACCCATGTTTGAGTACATCACTAGAGGAAGAAACTACAATGAGATGTCGGATAAAAAGGTATGTTTAATTCGGAAAATAATAACATGCTGCACCTCTTCCATCACATTTTATCTTGATCCAGGAATGGATTTTAGACTACTTTTTAGACTATTTGTAGCTGTGCCCTTATGAAAGGAAAATATATTTACCAATATATTTCTTAAAATATATTGTGATATATTGTAATATATTATTTTCCCTTTTTATTTCTAATATTTTATATATTTGAATACATTTAATAATATATTGATGACACATATAATATACATTGCAAAATATACAAATGATTGCCGCTTTCAATATATTGCAATATTTTGGAAAAAATAAATATATATAAGAATATATGCCTAATATATTAAATGATATTTTCCAATATACTGCAATATATTTTTGTTTCATAAGGGTGGACTTGACCTTTGGCTGATCCATTCAGGATCATTATGGCTTGAAAGTAGCCTCACATTCAGGGTGCTCTGGAAATGTAAGGTTTTGATCCATCTTGCATAAGCAGTGGCTGTCTATCCAGCCAAAATATCTGCACATTGATATTTTTTGCAGAGCATTTTCCCACACCAAACCTTATTTGGAAATAAACTTACATAACCTACAAGTATACACCTAATAATGGCATGCACAACATGACCTGAAGTATTGTTTTCAAGCAATGTATTTTTAGGACGACATTTCCAGTAACCTGATAGTTCAGATGTTTTTTTGGCAGTGTAATATACATTCAAGTGAACCTAGTGTCGAATTGTTACACAAGTTTGGAGAATGTGCTCTAGTGACCCGGACGGGGGGCTTCAGTCTACTGTGGACAGTTCAGACCCTGGCATCGCTCTCCCATTATGTAAGAAAAGGGAAGAATCTTTCTCTGTCTGCCCAAATATTTGGCAATACTAAGAGGAAAGCAGTGGCAGTCTAGTAAGTCCTGCTCTGCACCCTGTATGGCAAAATTGAGACCAACTAATCATGATATACCAAGAGTAATATAGAGTTATATAGAGATAGAGTAATATAGACTTCTGGGTCTCTTTGTGGAACTCCACACCCTGTCCTGTATGCACATGGGTGGGTTTCACTTCTGAGATTAGGTTTCCTGTTTCTTTACAGCTTCTCTACTGAATGTGTATGTTAAATTGAAATATTCCTTCCTCATTCGATCACTGGCATATTACATCACCAAGATCTTGCATACAATCATGTCTGTTTTTCCACCAGTTCTTGGGTCAACTAATAAAAAAAAAAATCCAATCAGAATTCCTCTCTTGGACTTTCATTGCCATGTCATTTCTTTCTTTCATTCATCTTTAGCTCTGCTAAACCGCAGATCTGTCTTGCCAAGTTGTGGTGTGCTTTGAAAGCTTTTAGACTTATTGAATCATATTTGAATCATGAAGTTACCCAGCCTTCTAAGTCTCTGAGGAACCTTGACCCTGTATGATTGCAGAATCCACTGCTGTGGCAGTAAATCCGTATCTGCTAAAACAAATCACGTCTGTGGCGGTGGTTACGTAACGGCACTAAAGTCCTGCTTGTGGTTTTGGCATCTGTAAGCTTGTTCTGCTTTGCTTCACTACAGTGCTCGCCCAGGACACACCCTGTGCATAACAGGTCTGCTCATTTCAGCCTTTTGAACCCAACCAAAGAATGTAAAGAAGCAGATTTATATGTGAATGCTTTGACCAGCCCTCTCTAATAACATTTTTTTTTTTTTTTGGAGAAACCAATTTGCAGTAGATGCATTTCCTTGAAATACCATTGTTTGGCATCCCTCTTATGGTAATGGCTCTTGAGGCTGTAATTGCTTCAGTTAAAACTGTCTAGTCTAGAAAGTTGTGTTTTGGACTGATCGCCGAAAGTTCTACACCCCGCAAGGGACAAAACCAGTGTGCCCTTGTGAAAGGCACTTGACCTTTGGTTACTCCATGGGGGACTGTCCTTGTAATGCATTGCAAGTCGCCATCAATGAAAGCATCTACTAAATGACTCATTTGTAAATAAAAAGTAGACAAAGATGTGCTGTTTTAAATGAGGTTGGTCTAGCTCCTGGCTTCCACTCCTGGAGGTGAGACTTTACATAATCCTCAGTAAGCCGCTGTGTTTTTACAGCCAAATCGATTGGCTCAACGTTTCTCTGCTGTAGGGAGGAAGATGAATGAGGCTTTGGCTGGTGGGAAAGTCTCCAGCTGTTTCTCCAAACATATCTTGGATCCTGCTGGCAGTATGTGGTACATATAGTTGTGTGAACAAAGACATTTTTCTGCAAAGCTCTGTTGGAAACATGCCTTGGTTTTCTTATCGTTTCCTTTATTTATTTATTTTTAAAGATGACTGGGCTTTTTTATTACTGTTTTTTTTCTTCATATTTGAATTGGTGGTGGTAAAACCTTGTGGTTAAACATCTGGGTTAGTAACCTAGGGTGACCATACGGGCCATTTTTACATGACGCACTCTTGCCAGGATTTCTGGCTTCAAGTCGAATGAACGATCGAACATGTTCACGTGTTTGCATAGCTTTGATCGTTTTCTGTAGATCTCACCTTCTCACACGCCACGATTGGTCGATTATATACAATAACTGCATGTTATTGGTCAAACTACTTAGGATGTTTTGTGCAACATAAAAATCCTGGGCAGGACGTTTCCTGTATGAACAGCACACATGGCCACCCTATAGTAACCAAAAGTTGCAAGTTCAAATCCATCAGGGGTTTCTTTTCTTTTCTTTTTTTTTGAGCAAAGCCCTTAACCATAATTTTGATTTACGTAACTCAAAATGGAAACATTGATTTAAAAAAATAATTATGTGCGCCTGAAATAAAATCAACCTACTTATGTAGGATTGTTACCTTGGATCAGTGGACCAATACACAAGACCTCTGGAAGTTAAGGGTTTGCATATGCGAGTATGTGGTGTTTGTATGGGTCAATGGAGCCTGATACCTTCCATTGAGGCACACTCGGAGCCTAATAAAAGGAACCCAGCAGAACACTGACCCACTTTTTATGCAACCGAGCCTGAATCATAAACAGTGAATTAATGCAAAACTCAAATTAAAGTGGGCACAAAGGACCTGTTCTGTAACATGCGTTAGGTAAGGGATGGTGTATTGGCCCCTTTTAGTTTCTGAGGCATTTGGCATTAAATTACACACCTTGCTTCCCTTGACCCAATAAAATCATTTTGGGTACACAAACAAACCTGAATTGGACTTCCTCATACATGTTATCAAACCAGTCTTTTTCCATGACATTGATTTCGCCTTGACTTTTGTAGATGGAACCCATCGTGTTTACAGGCTGCCCATGTGTACACACTCGACTGCAAGGTTTTCTTTCTTTAAAAACGCATTACAAAAGCCAACACAGTCGCTTTACTTTCGCTCCCACATCTAAACACAAAGGCCCTGACCCAGTTACTTGTATTCATGGGCAGGTAATGGTTTACTCTAGATAAAAGCAGATCACCTGAGAGCCACAGTTTGAAATCAGTGTCAGTGTTCCCCTTCTTTGCTCATAACATGACTTGATCTTCTTGTTTATATTCCTGTGGGTGTTTCTTTTTTATTATGCTTTCTCTTTTCTCTTTTAGGGATGCTTCATTTGGGAATTGCACATACAACCTGACAGTTCTCGACTGCTTGCAAGGCGTTAGAAAGGTGAGATGTACACTATAGTATGTCATTTTTATTATTACTATGAAGCTAATTTGATAAGTGATTTTTAACTAATGCAAATTCATCAGTCAGACTACATTAGAAGAAATATTGGTGTTTAAGTATGTTTTTTTTTCAGTAAAGATGCATTAAATTTAGAAAAAAAATGTCAAAGAACATTTATAAAAGCTTTCTATTTAAGATTATTTCTTTTGGAATCTTTGGTTTGCACAAATTTTGTAACGGCAAACTGTTTTCAGTTTGATAATGGTAATGTTTCTAAACCATCAAATTAATATTAAAATGATTTCTGAAGGATCATGTGACACTGAAGACTGGAATAATGATGCTGAAAATTCAGCTTTGAATCACAGACATAAATTGCATTTTAAAATATATTCTAAATAACATTTTAATAATGTTTTACAATATTCTTGTTTAATGTGTTTTTGATCTAATAAATGCCGACTTAATGAGCATAACAGACTACTTATAAAAATGCTTAAAAATCTCTTACTGACCCCAGATTTTAAATAGTAGAGTATAACATAATGCATAAAGTGTGCAAAATTGTCTGGAGCTGTCTTAATACTCCCCTTTTTTATATTTTTAAATAAAGACATTTTAAAAACATCTCATAACCTGTATAATCAGTCTTCATTGCGGTTTGGAAAGAATGTCACTCCAGACCCTTTCTAGGCTCTGACAAAACAAACATTTCTTGGTTAATAATAATGTGTTTCTGTTCAGTTCATTGCACAAAGTTATCAAACTAGCTGAATATCAAAATAGTGTTCATGTGAGTTTACAAGTAACTCTGCAAGAGCCAAACACATCTGCAGGTATCGATGTGTCTTCAGCTTGACCCGCCAGAAAGACTTGTTAAACACTGACAGCGTGCATTCTTGAGTGCTTTCCTACATGCTTGTCATAAAAAAAAATCCTTTACGCTACATAAACTCTTTTCATTCATCCTACGTCAAAGAAAAACAGCAGCATCATCCAACAGCATACTCTATTGTTTATTAAATCACAGCGACTTTTCATTAGGAGAGGGGGTAAATGGTCATCTTTTTAAAACATTACATTTTCAAGACCTCTGGGCCCTCATGTCATCCTGTGCTGTAGACGTAAGTGACAGTTTTATCAGTGCCTCCCTTCTGGCTCTAATTAACAGCTTGTTTTAACAGTTTCTTAATTGCATGAGTCACACACAGCTTCTGTGAGTGTGATAAACACTGAACCCCGTTAATGTTCAAACCACCACTGCTGCCTCTCTCCAAGCTGCCAAAGAGGAGGAAATGCCCTGTTTGCCAACATGAGAGCAGTTCTTTTGTGTTTGGGTTTGCCTAATGTTTAAACATCTGGACTGGTTACCAAAATGTTGTAGGTTTAAACCCCACATAGAACTATCTTTTACAGCTAACATGAAGTCCAAATTTACCACAATTTTAACGGGAGACAATTGAATCTAAATTAACATTTTTTTTTCTTGTCATTGTGGCTTTACATTTCACAATGTGTATTTGTAACTCACAACTCAAAAATTCAGTCGCACAGAGTTATGAAGTTGTAATTACGAGAAATAATTTATTTTTCTCAAATGCAAATGTTTTTCTTAATTGTGACAAAATAAAATCAAAATTATGAGGAAAACATTGCAATTTTTCTGAAACTATTGTGAGTTAAAATTGAATATCACAATTTTTTTTTTAATTCTCATGTTTTTGTGACATGAAGCTGCAATCATGAGTAAAACGTTACAAATTGTCAGACATAAACGCAGATGTCACAATGTGAGAAGTCCTCATAAGTGCATACTTGGTTCTCGTAATAGTGAGTTGTAATTGTGTGTTTCTCACATTTGTGATCTCTTTAGCACAAGTTTTTGGATATGAAGTCACATTGTGAGATATGGATTCGCAGTTTATGAGGAAAACATTTCAGATTGTATAAAAAAAATATAGCAGTGAGGAAAAAGTTAGGACAAACAATTATAACTTTTCTCGCAAACAATTTTTTTTATCTTTAAAATAATATATATATATATATATATATATATATATATATATATATATATATATATATATATATTTAGGTAGTCAGTTTGCCCAAGATACAAAATCGCAGTTGAGGAAGATTGTACAGTTTGAGATATTAAGTTGCAAATAAGAAAAAAGTTGCAAACAGTCTAAAAACACTGTTAGATGTTGCATTGTGCGAAATAGTCGCAATTTGAGTAACAATTATTATTCTCATAATTGCAGACTTGTTTATCGTAATTGTGGCTGTATCACAATATCGCAGTTCATGAAATTAAAGAAAACGTTTCAAATTGTCAGAAACTATGTAGCAAGCATCACATTGGGAGAAAAATCTGGAATTACGAAAAACATTTTTAACTTTTCTCGCAATAGTGACCACCTCACAATATTGCTATTTTTGGATAGACACATTGTAGGAGATGAAATCACAGTTGTGAGGAGCAAGTTGCAAGCTGTCAGAAACAATGTAGCAATTGTGAGATGTCGCACTATGAGAGAGTCGCATTTGCGAGAAACATTAACTTTTTCTCGTAATTGTGACTTAAAATCTCATGTATTTAATCTGTATGTGTAATATGTAATTACTCCCTCTAAAACATGCCAGTTGCTACATTGTTTAGGCTAGTTTTTTGAAAGCTAACCGCGTTTTATCCTCAAGCTTTTTACCTGAAGCGACTTCTAATAAGCTACTACAGCGGCAATCCTCCCTGGAGGTTAAGTGTCTCAATCAATGACACCGTGAAGATCGCTAGATTACCAGCCCAGATCTTTAACCACTAGGCTCCACCATCACCACTGCAAGGGTAAAACGAGGAGACTGGAGATTTAGGCCATGTTGGTAGTAATTAAGCACAGCTCATCCACACTGTCCATTGACGCTGCAGAAGAGGATTGCTGCTGTAAGCTCTTTGTCCAGTCAGCAGTGGAGGGGACTCATTTGATTAAAACCTGACCAGGAACAGTTACATAACCACATCCTGAGAGCGAGACGGCTCACTGTATCAGATGCACACACATCTGCCGCTTCACCCAGATGGAGTAAACAGACACGGCTGCCTGTTGAACATCTGCACGTGTGGACTTCAGTGTGAATTGTAAAAAAAAAAGTTTCATACCTTAACACGCTTAGCCGACTGGTCCATTAGCGTGATGTAACTTTGCCAGCTTGTGATAATCACTCACCTGCTGTGCCCTCTATCAGCCTCGATTAGGTTTTGACTGTCTGGTGCAACCCTGCAGCTCAGGACAGCATGTTTCACGGCTGGATGGGTGCAGTTATAGTCTCTCAGCCGTCTGTTTCCATACTGCTCCTGATAGATGCCCAAAATAAACATAGACTACAACAGTCTCTCCTTATGATGGCTGTCATCTCGAGGTCATGTGTGTAGACGAACACCGTTCTTCAAATGTGGTAACCCATATGGTCATCATGAAAGAATGATGTATTTGTAATTTGAGCAATGTCATTTGATATATACACATAGATGTATATGTGTATGTCCTGCATTTCAGTTACTGTCTTTTTCAGTAACCGAGAACCTTTGCTTTTGCACGATTCTGCATCCACTGCGATTACACAACAGTATAAAGTCTGATATTACTGCCATATTAGTTATTAACAAAGTGAGTAGTGTCAGCAAAACAAAAACATCACTTTGTACGATTTGAACCAGTTTTGTCAGAGGCAGACGTGTCCGTGTGAAGCAGAAACCAGACACTCCATTAGACGCGGCCCTCATCGCTCACTGCCACGGTTTATTGACTCATGTGCCTTTTTTCTTAATCGACTTCCCCCGCAGCTCTTCACTGAGCACCAGACAGACCGCTTCAGCCCCATTACGCTGACTAATTGGTTAAACAATCAGACGGATAAAGGATTTTCTTGTGACTCTCAGGTGAAATCCACCGTATGACTGCACTTGTTTGAAGTCGGCAGATGACTAATGTTTCTAAACCTTGTTTTTCAGGCCCTTCAGCACGGATTCTTGAACTTTGAGACGTTCAACGTAAACGAGTATGAACATTACGAGGTAATGATGCCCTTCCGTCATGAAATGCTCATTAGGCGAACCAGCGTGCAGTGTTTTACCCAGAATTCTGTTCATTGCTCCTCAAGCCGGTTACATAATCAGGTTTATTCCACCAGGAACCGAAGACATTTAAAATGATAATCTCGGCTTGTTCAGTTTGATTTAAATCACGCACATGGTGTGCAGCTCGCTGAAGTCCACGTCGCCTACCTGTGTTTATAATCTCAGCTGTTATTCAGACAATCGCTGGAACAATTCATGCCAAATGAGCATTCAGTTGATTTGTGATTTAGTATTATGCACATTTTCCATCTTGTGGTAATCCGTCACCCGCTGCGCCCTCTGCTTTGAAGGGGTTACGACAGTCTTGTGCCTGCGGACCCATTATAAAACATATTCCATCGGCTGTTGTACAAAACATCCTGCCTCCCTCCTGTTTTGTTCTTTTTCCCTAAATATTTATTCCTTTACGTCTCATTTTAACATATTTCTCTGTCTAATTCTCTATTTTTGGCCTTCAGCGGGTTGAGAACGGAGATCTGAACTGGATCATCCCAGGCAAACTTCTCGCTTTCAGTGGGCCGCATCCGAAAAGTCAAATTGAGGACGGTAAGGCTGCTTGCCATCTTTTAGCTGTTTATCTTTTATTTTCAAGCACTTTTCTCTACGTGATGTTTGATGTAATTCACTTATGTGACAGTAGAGGGCACCCTTGTTATAATAAACACTGTTGTCCCAGATTCACACACACAGAACTAGAAAGTGCAACATTAGGTATTAGATATCATGATAAAAGTACTAGAGCAAATGGTTCATTTAGGGTTCATAGAGATCGAAGTCCTTCATTCTAAATAGAAAACTTTTTTATTTTAAGTTTTTGTTTCTTTCATTGCATGTTAATGGATGTACTTCTTATTCTTGTGACAGCCAGGTTAACAGGAAGTTTATTATGTGTGTGTGTGTGTGTGTGTGTATGAAAATATTAATATATATATATATATATATATATATATATATATATATATATATATATATATATATATATATATATATATATATATATATAAACAAATTTAAATAATTATTTCATATATTATTATATCTAAATATGGGAATTATATTATATATTAATATTTATATATTTTAAATAAATATAGAATTGTTTTTCATATTATGTTTAAAAATAGGAAATATTTATATTTATATTTATAATATGGGAAATACATTACATATTTAATTATATATATTATATATATATATATATATATATATATATATATATATATATATATATATATATTGTTTTTCATTCAAACTGTCATTTTAATATACATATTTAGAGAACATTGGAATTATTATTTCCCATATTAGTATATCTAAATATAATAAAATAAATGTATATTTAACTACATAATTGTATTTAAAAATTTTTTTTTTTTTTTTATAAACTCTCTTCTCTTGCATTGCAGGTTAATTGGGTGATTTGTTATGTATTCACTAAATATTTATGTTTATTTATTATAACTTAATATTTATTGATTGCAGTTTTAGTATATACACACACACACACACATACAACTGTATTCTTGTTATTTTATGTTATTCCTGTTCTTGTGTGTGGCAGGTTACCCTCTACATGCCCCCGAGGCTTATTTCCCATATTTCCGGAAGCACAATGTCACTACCATAGTACGCCTCAACAAGAAGATCTACGAAGCCAAGCGCTTCACAGACGCCGGGTTCGACCATTACGACCTGTTCTTCGTGGACGGCAGCACGCCCAGTGACGTCATCGCCAGTCGCTTCCTGCACATCTGCGAGAGCACGGACGGAGCGGTGGCCGTGCACTGCAAGGGTGAGACGCCACTTAAATCAAAGACATGGAAATAAGTCCACACAAATGACAGCGTCGCCTCACTGCCATACTTATTTTGTGCAAAAATAGGATATTTGTTGGGAAAACGGCTTTGTTTTTATGTAGAATTAAACATTAAAATGCCCTATTATTGAGGTCAGACTCGACGCCAGAGGTTTTTTATAGTTTATGATTTCACAGGAACTGAAAGCAAATCAAAATGTTCATTAGTGTTATGGTAATGTGGCCTTAAGATACTTTAGAATTACATGAATTGAGTCCCCCCAAAAATTTCCTAAGAACAGTTAATTTTTTATAGATAATTGTACATAATAACACTTGTATTTTAAACACCTAAGACCTTTTTCCAACCAATCACAGCGGGTTTGGGCCGGACGGGGACTTGATTGGCTGCTACCTGATGAAGCACTACCGCTTCACGGCTGCTGACGCTATCGCATGGATCCGCATCTGCAGACCCGGCTCTGTTATTGGACCCCAGCAGCATTACCTAGAAGAGTAAGTCCAAACATTTACCCACAATGCACCACTTTTGGGCTCTTTACACCTCCCTGAGGCTTTTTTCCTCTTTTTGTTGTTCATTACATTTACATAATGTCGACGAGTGCTCTAACTTTGGCTCAGAGTCATGTATTTTCAAAAGCGTAAGAGAGTTTTTTTAAAAGAGCACTCAGATCACGCAGATCAGGAAGGACAGCTGGTGTTCCAGATCTGTCATCTGACTTCTGTCATGTCTGAGTTAAAACAGCACTGGATCATGTGAAGGCCAATTAAGCAATTAAAGCTGATCTCAAGTGTTTTCTTGGGCTAACACAATGCTGTGGTGGAGAACGTTATCTTCAGGCATATTTTCCTCCTTAGGCCATTGTGAGATGTGTGAGATTCCTTTCCTGCTTGCTGGACACAAAATGTCCCTTATCTTGTATTGGCATTGAATGCATGGTTTCGGTCTGATTATTATTTGTGCAAACAAGATATGCCACAGGACATTGATGGGGAAATGTACTATTTGTACATGTACAGGAAGCAGGCGAGTCTCTGGGCGCATGGAGATATTCTCCGCTCCAAGCAGCAGCAGTATGAGGACAGATCCGTTCCTCACCTCATCTCGAGTATGGGACGACCTCTCCATCAACACCTCCATCTTTAAATCACACAGCTTGGACCGTATGGAGGAGGTAAGGCCATTTTTATTATTTGAATTAGGGATGCACAATGATAACCTAAATATAATATAATAAAATATATTTATGTAAAAGAAATATAATAATATACAAAGTATACATAACAATATAAAAGAAATGTATGTAATTTTTGAAACCTTTATTTATATTAACAAAAAAAAAAAACATTAAAAAAAACTTATTTGGACCGATATACTTTGCAGTGCAATACTGTAAATCAGATTTTAGACCTTTGTAATAATTATTAAAAGGTATATAAACTCAATTCATACCTTAATGGAATTAAGTCAGAGGTTTACATGTTCTCTAACTCTCAACAGAACGATTATGTGGAGAACGATCTCGGTATGACGCAAGGAGAACAAATTGCGTGCCTTAAAGGGTCGACGGCAACCGAAGTCTGCGACCACTGGAGCCATAAGGTAAGACGCCGTTGGTTTGGACTTCTGCATTAATATGTTTAACTATAGCAAAACCTGAAACCTCCACCCTGTTGCCACACTGAGAATGCAAACTCTACTTGTGCATTTTAAATTGCATTAGAGTAGGGATGGGCGATACCACATATTTTCCCTGATACGATACCGATACATTTAATGGCCAGTATCATACCGGTACCGATATCGATACCAATATTTCTAAAACTGAACTTTTAGATTATGAAATTTATTTAATTATTTTAAGTACAATGGGTAATAATACCCACTTAACTTTATATTGAAAATGCAATTTAACATTCAATATTTCTTAATTGCAACTTATTATGTTATATTTTTGTTTACACATGGTTAAATTATGTTTACTGTAGTGGTAACCATGTGTCATTGTCATAAGGGACTGCCAGTAATAGGCTGTTGCATGCATAAAATGTAACCTTTTATTCGGAGAGTGTGTGATTTATATTAACAATACAGAATAGAACATGAGCAGTATGAACTTTTAACATTCAAATTTAAATAAATGTACTGCACAAACTAGGGTACAATTTCAATAGGTTTAATGTGAAATAACTCAAACATATAGCCTATGTTTTTTCTGCATTGTTCTGGGCTGCCTTTTCCAAAAACATAAATGCTTTCTTATTATTGGCTACTCTTGAGACACGCAGCTCTATTAAATGCACTGTCGGAAGTGAGTGAATGCTCTCTGTAATTGATTGATTCTGCCTTGCAACATTTGCGTGTGTTCAGAATAAGCAGGAAAATCCCTTCAACACCAATTATATAATTGTCCAATTTAGTATCGATATTTTTTTATTTGAGCATCGATACTTTCGATACTCGCATCAGTATCGATGTATCGATACTTCAGGATCGATTCGCCCATCCCTAATTAGGAGGCATTTCGTGATGCAGTATTCTATTCTGGCCGAATTGCAACCTGGACATAAAAGCAAAAGCTGTTCTTAAGACCATATCACCTCCTTCTTTCAGGTCTTCCATGTACTCACTGGGATAAACCACATTACATAAATGACACTCGTTCTTGCGTTCATGAATGAAGCCTTTTATTACGACTCTTTCAACTTCCCATTAGTATTTAGCTAAGTGAAGAGCTAAATGATGCCAGGCCAACGGTTAGTGTTTCCAGTCCACTCTTAAATGCAAGACAACAGAGCTGAAATGAAATACAAAAGAACAGAGTGCTGATGTACCAGGCCTGAGCTGGTTGGCATAGTAACTTGGTGTCTGGAAAGATGCTGAACCCTTAACGAACAGTCTGCTTTCTGCTTTTATATTGTGATTTTGAGAGTCCTGAGTTTGAAATGGAACAAAGCATAATGCTAATTGCATACAATGCAGTTGTATAATGTATACGTGTACTAATTTTAGAACAAAATAGTATACAAATGTTTAAAATGTGACTGTACTAATTTAAGAGTAGCTGGGTAAGTAATAGTAGTAGTTGTAGTAGTAGTAGTAGTAGTAATAGTAGTAGTACTAGAGGATCTGGATATTTGATGCATACTAAAAATAAACACACTGTGCATAGTAATCCAGTTTAAAAAATGGCTTAAAATCACTTGAATACTAGTAGATTGCTTATTGCATGCTATGCAGTGTAAATGCATACTGTGTAGTGTTTTTAATAAAATAGTATGCAAAGTATTTCAAACATGATGTCACTACTTTGTGCAAACATTACCTCAGAAATATGTGTAGAATGTCATTTGTATGCACTGCTTTGTGAGATAGTATTTTTATAGTTTGCTCTGATTGTATACAGCATAGTTTGCAAATGTAATGGACAATCTGGGTATTTAATTCATACTAAAATACACATATTGTGCAAAGTATGCATGCTGAATACTAATTTTGTTTACTGTGTTTGGTTTGAATGGTAGTTTTAAATTGATTGCTTATTGTATACTAGTGGTCGACCGATATATCGGCCGATATTTGGCATTTTTCAAATATCGGCAGCGGCCGATACGTTTTTCTGCTTGGTCGATGTGTTCGAGGCTCTGCTTGTATACTGCACAGTTTAGCAAATGTAGTAGATAATCTGGGTATCGATTGCTTGCTAAATATGTACATAGTGTGCACATTATGCATGTGACATACTAAATTATTTTAAAAAATAGTATGTAGTACGCATCATTTTGTGATTCATTTGGAACAGACTCAAAGACATGAAGATACACACTAGGTCTGCATCTGAGCCTATCATGTAACTTTTTCTTCCAAGTTTCAGTCTGTTCACTTAAAAGACCATAACAGAGGTAATTTACATACAGAAGTCTTAATGGTAAAATAACACAACCACCTGGAAAAATGGTTATGTGGCCAGGTTAATCTTATCAAACTTCCATAAATGAACATAAAAAAAATTATGCTTTGCGTAAGCTGTTGGCTCACTACACTAGCTTTTTTACCTCAGACCTCTCCAAGTTTATAAAAATAGCACAAGGAACAAACACAACCTACTTGCAT